>NW_011628089.1:151884-166823 GCF_000512975.1 Sesamum indicum | reverse complement strand
AAAACCGTGCAAAACAGCTAAATTTTGAACGTTAATTTGTGTTGTAAATTTGCTAAGCGTAATAATAACTATAAGTTTGTATAAAAGAGAAACAAACTTGCTTTAATAAACCCGTGCAAAACAACTAAATTTTGAATGTTCACATAATTCGACGAAACTTGTCGCAAACGTTGGTCTAGACCCAACCATTTGTGTGGTAAATTTGCTAAGCGTAATAATAACTACAAGTTAGTATAAAAGGGAAAGAAACATGCTTTAATAAAACAGTGCAAAACAGCTAACTTTTGAACGTTATCAGAATTCGATGAAACTTGACCAACACGTAGGTCTAGACCCAAAAATTTGTGTGGTAAATTTGCAAGACGTAATAATAACTACAAGTTAGTATAAAAGGGAAACAAACTTGCTTTAATAAAACCGTGCAAAACAGCTATACAAGTTAGTATAAAAGGGAAACAAACTTGCTTTAATAAAACCGTACAAAACAGCTAAATTTTGAACGTTAATTTGTGTTGCAAATTTGCTAAGCGTAATAATAACTACAAGTTTGTATAAAAGAGAAACAAACTTGCTTCATTAAAATCGTGCAAAACAACTAAATTTTGAATGTTCTCAGAATTCGACGAAACTTGTCGCAAACGTTGGTCTAGACCCAACCATTTGTGTGGAAAATTTGCTAAGCGTATTAATAACTACAAGTTAGTATAAAAGGGAAAGAAACTTGCTTTAATAAAACTGTGCAAAACAGCCAAATTTTGAACGTTCTCAAAATTCGACAAAACTTGTCCCAAACGTTGGTCTAGCCAAGCATTTTTGTGTTGTATATTTCCTAAGCGTAATAATAACTACAACTTAGTATAAAAAGGAAATAAACATGCTTTAATAAAACAGTGCAAAACAGCTAACTTTTGAACGTTATCAGAATTCGATGAAACTTGACCAAAACGTAGGTCTAGACCCAAGAATTTGTGTGGTAAATTTGCAAGGCGTAATAATAACTACAAGTTAGTATAAAAGGGATACAAACTTGCATTAATAAAACCGTGCAAAACAGCTAAATTTTGAACGTTTAACAATTCGACGAAACTTGTCCCGAACGTTGGTCTAGACCCAAGCATTTATATTGTAAATTTGTTAAGCGTAATAATAAATACAAGTTAGTATAAAATGAAAACAAACATGCTTTAATAAAATCGTGCAAAACAGCTAAATTTTGAACGTTCTCAGAATTCAACGAAACTTGACCCAAACGTTTGTCTAGACCCAACCATTTGTTTGGTAAATTTGCTAAGCGTAATAATAACTACAAATTAGTTAAAAGGCAAACAAATTTGTTTTAATAAACCAGTGCAAAACAGCTAAATTTTGAGCTTTCTTAGAATTCGACGAAACTTGACCCAACCGTATACCTAGACCACGAATTTGTGTGGTAAATTTGCTAATAATAATAATACCTACAAGTCAGTATAAAAGAAAAACACACTTGCTTTAATAAAAACGTGCAAAACAGCTAAAGTTTGAACATTCTCGGAATTCGACAAAACATAACATAAACGTAGGTCTAGACCCAAGCATTTTGCTAAGTTTAATAACAACTATAAGTTAGTATAAAAGAGAAATAAACTAGCTTTAATAAAGCAGTGCAAAACAGCTAAATTTTGAGCATTCTCAAAATTCGACGAAACTTGACCCAAACGTAGATCTCGACCCAAGAATTAGTGTGGTAAATTTGCTAAGCGTAATAATAACTACAAGTTTGTATAAAAGAGAAACAAACTTGCTTTAATAAAACCGTGCAAAACAGCTAAATTTTGAACGTTCTCAGAATTCGACGAAACTTGTCGCAAACGTTGGTCTAGACCCAACCATTTGTGTGGTAAATTTGCTAAGCGTAATAATAACTACAAGTTAGTATAAAAGGGAAATAAACATGCTTTAATAAAATAGTGCTAAACAGCTAACTTTTGAACGTTCTCAAAATTCGATGAAACTTTACCAAAATGTAGGTCTAGACCCAAGAATTTGTGTGGTAAATTTGCTATGAGTAATAATAACTACAAGTTTCTACAAAAGGGAAACAAACTAGCTTTAATAAAACCGTGCAGAACAGCTAAATTTTGAACGTTTTCAGAATTCGACGAAATTTGTCCCGAACGTTGGTTTAGACCCAAAGATTTCTGTTGTGAATTTGCTAAGCGTAATTATAACTACAAGTTACTATAAAAAGAAAACAAACTTGCTTTAATAAAACCGTGCAAAACAGCTAAATTTGGAACGTTATCAGAATTCGACGAAATTTGACCCAAACGTTGGTTTAAACCCCAAACATTTGCTTGGCAAATTTGCTAAGCGCAATGATAACTACAGGTTAGTATAAAAGAGAAATAAACTTGCTTTAATAAAACAGTACAAAACAGCCAAATTTTGAGCTTTCTTAGAATTCGACGAAACTTGACCCAACCGTAGGTCTAGACCGAAGAATTTGGTTGGTAAATTTGCTAAGCGTAATAATAACTATAAGTTAGTATAAAAGGGAAACAAACTTGCTTTAATAAAACCGTGCAAAACAGCTAAATTTGGAACCTTCTAACGATTCGACGACACTTGTCCCGAACGTTGGTCTAGACCCAAGAATTTATATTGTAAATTTGTTAAG
Source organism: Sesamum indicum (assembly GCF_000512975.1). Lineage (NCBI taxonomy): Eukaryota > Viridiplantae > Streptophyta > Magnoliopsida > Lamiales > Pedaliaceae > Sesamum > Sesamum indicum. The sequence goes on along the minus strand of NW_011628089.1, from coordinate 164,167 downwards.
CGTAATAATAAATACAAGTTAGTATAAAATGAAAACAAACATGCTTTAATAAAATCGTGCAAAACAGCTAAATTTTGAACGTTCTCAGAATTCAACGAAACTTGACCCAAACGTTTGTCTAGACCCAACCATTTGTTTGGTAAATTTGCTAAGCGTAATAATAACTACAAGTTAGTATAAAAGGCAAACAAACTTGTTTTAATAAAGTAGTGCAAAACAGCTAAATTTTGAGCGTTCTTAGAATTCGACGAAACTTGACCCAACCGTATACCTAGACCACGAATTTGTGTGGTAAATTTGCTAATCGTAATAATACCTACTAGTCAATTTAAAAGGGAAACAGACTTGCTTTAATAAAACCGTGCAAGACAGCTAAAGTTTGAACATTCTCGGAATTCGACTAAACTTAACACAAACGTAGGTCTAGACCCAAGCATTTGTATGGTAAATTTGCTAAGTTTAATAACAACTACAAGTTAGTATAAAAGAGAAATAAACTTGCTTTAATAAACCAGTGCAAAACAGCTAAATTTTGAGCATTCTCAGAATTCGATGAAACTTGACCCAAACGTAGATCTCGACCCAAGAATTAGTGTGGTAAATTTGCTAAGCGTAATAATAACTAGTGGTAAATTTGCTAAGCGTAATAATAACTACAAGTTTGTATAAAAGGGAAACAATCTTGCTTTAATAAAATCGTGCAAAACAATTACATTTTGAACCCTTCTCAGAATTCGACGAACCATGAACGAAGCGTAGATCTAGACCTAAGTATTTGTGTTGTATATTTGCTAAGAGTAATAATAACTACAAGTTAGTATAAAAGGGAAATAAACATGCTTTAATAAAATAGTGCTAAACAGCTAACTTTTGAACGTTCTCAAAATTCGACGAAACTTTACCAAAATGTAGGTCTAAACCCAAGAATTTGTGTGGTAAATTTGCTATGCGTTATAATAACTACAAGTTTCTATTAAAGGGAAACAAATTAGCTTTAATAAAACCGTGCAAAACAGCTAAATTTTGAACGTTTTCAGAATTCGACGAAATTTGTCCCGAACGTTAGTTTAGACCCAAAGATTTCTGTTGTGAATTTGCTAAGCGTAATAATAACTACAAGTTACTATAAAAAGAAAACAAACTTGCTTTAATAAAACCGTGCAAAATAGCTAAATTTGAAACGTTATCAGAATTCGACGAAATTTGACCCAAACGTTGGTTTAGACCCAAACATCGCAATGATAACTACAAGTTAGTATTAAAGAGACATAAACTTGCTTTAATAAAATAGTGCAAAATAGCCAAGTTTTGAGCATTCTTAGAATTCGACGAAACTTGACCCAACCGTAGGTGTAGACCGAAGAATTTGTTTGGTAAATTTGCTAAGCGTAATAATACCTACAAGTTAGTATAAAAGGGAAACAAACTTGCTTTAATAAAATCGTGCAAAACAGCTAAATTTTGAACGTTAATTTGTGTTGTAAATTTGCTAAGCGTAATAATATCTACAAGTTTGTATAAAAGAGAAACAAACTTGCTTTAATAAAACTGTGCAAAACAGCTAAATTTTGAACGTTCTTAGAATTCGACGAAACTTGTCGCAAACGTTGGTCTAGACCCAACCATTTGTGTGGTAAATTTGCTAAGCGTAATAATAACTACAAGTTTGTATAAAAGAGAAACAAGATTGCTTTAATAAAACAGTGCAAAACAGCTAATTTTGAGCGTTCTCAGAATTCGACGAAACTTGACCCAACCGTAGGTCTAGACCGAAGAATTTGTGTGGTAAATTTGATAAGCGTAATAATACCTACAAGTTAGTATAAAAGGGAAACAAACTTGCTTTAATAAGATCGAGCAAAACAACTAAATTTTGAACATTCTCAGAATTCGACGAAACTTGACTCAAACGTTGCTCTAGACCCAAGTATTTGTGTCGTAAATTTGCTAAGCATAAAGCGTAGAAAAAAATGGAACCAAAAAATTCTCTCTCTAATTTTTCACATACAAATTTGTCATCTTCCTCACATCCGGCCGGCGACGTGGAGACCGCCGGCGAGGCTCCGGTGGATAGCGAAGGTGATGGAATAGTGACTGGTCAGCGGAAGAAGAACGACCGTGGATGAATTTTTGGAAATCCAGCTGTGCGCGGTGGAGAAGATGATAGGTCGGGACCTTCGCCGCTGGTTGAAACAGCCATTTTTCCGCCGGCTGAGGGTAGCCCTAGGGTTGTCTTGGGCGTGGATGGGCTGTCGACGGCGAAAGGTGGGAGTGTGGGAGCTGAAATCGCGACTGCAGATTTGGGTTATGGAGGCGACGCGACCTTGAAAGGCGTCCATGTCGGATCATTTTCTTCCTCGTTCAACCTGGACGAGTTTTTGAACCTTGTCAACCGTGTTATTGACAAGGGCGATGAGGCATCCATGGCTGCTTTGAATGACTTTAAAATCCGATGGCAAGTGCGTTTTGGAGAAGGCACCAATCTGCGTGAAACGACGATGGTGGAGCGCGGTCGTGAACGACTAGTGACCGGAGGCCTTCGTAAGGCTTTGCGCTGCCTTATCCCGCTAGATGCAGGGCAAACGGTGGTAAGATGCCTGCAACGCTCCAGCTCCCCGGGATGGTGACTGTTCGCGTTCCAGCGATGGCGACTGGTGGAAATGGAGGTTTTTCTGGTCGTCCGTCCAATCCCTGTGGTTGGAAAGCTGCTGCAAACGATTCTGCAACTACCAGAGCTCCTGGCGCATTTTTCCGGTGGTTTGATGAGTGGCCGGTGACTTCTCCGGCGACCGGTGACGTGTGCCAGAAAGCTGACGTGGACGCCTATGTGGATACGGCTGGAGCTGAAGTGGCAGCGGAAGTGGGTGACAAGGATGGTAAGTTGGAGAATGAGATGGCGGCTGGTAGGGCTAATGTCATCCCTGATGCAAGGGCTGATGTCATCCCTGATGCAAGGGCTGATGTCTTCCATGATGCTAGGATTGATGTCACTGCTTACACAACTGTTGATGTCATCAATCCTAGGGCTGACATCAGCAGTTATATGGAAGAAAAAAACAGCAACTTGGGTAAAAAATTGGCACCCGTTCCTTTATTTATTGGGAACATTCCGCTTCACACCAGTTCTAATGGGATTGTTAATGATAAAATTGTTGATGCATTCAACAATTCGTCCTGGAAAACGCTATCTTTCATTGCCCCAACGACGCAAAATGGGGAGGTTGTAGTTTGTCCTTCACTTGATACTGTGCGTGACGGATCCAAACGATGGAAGGCTATGGCAGTGGGATACTTTATGGGAAAGCGGCCATACTATCACCACTTGAAGGAGTTTGCCCATTCGGTTTGGCCGGCGCTACGAGAGGTCACAGCAACTGCTAATGGCTTCTTTTTCTTCCAATTTAAAACAGAAATTGATATGGAGGAGGTCATAAAAGGGGGGCCATGGCTGTTTCAGGGACAACCAATTGTATTACAAAAGTGAGAACCGGGTATAGCTATGAGAAAGTTGAAGCATACACAAGTGCCTGTCTGGATAAAACTGCGACACCTTCCATTGGAATTCTGGACGACGGAAGGATTGAGTACTGTTGCTAGCGGTGTGGGTAAGCCTCTATACCCTGATGCGATAACGAGGGCATGCACGAAACTGGACTCGCTCGTGTATGCGTGATGATTGATGTTACTCAGAAATTGGCAAAACATATTATCATAATGACGCCAGATGAAGATGGCGGGGAAACCCCATGCAAGGTTGACATCGAGTATAAATGGCTTCCCCCTAAGTGCACAGGATGCATGACATTAGGTCACTCGGAGAAGAAGTGTTCGTTGACCAAACCTCAGAAACAGACAAAGCCCCCGGTGAAAGTGTATGTACCAAAAGCCAATGTCCCCCCTCCACCAGTCCAAGGAGAGAGAAAAGAAACATAAAACCGTGGTTGAGGTAGATGATGAAGCGAGAGGAGATGAAGATACAAAACAGAATAAACGTTACACCTTATCGCAGAAGGAGAAGGGTAAGGAAGTGGTTATTTATAATCCTTTTGATGCTTTGAATTCATTGGACGACGCAGAAGAGAATACTAGGGGTCCTAACACATGCAGCCCCTCTAGTAGTGATCCATGTTGAATCTCGCGGTGTGGAATGTCCGGAAGCTGAATAAGAGAGACCATCAGCTCGTAGTAAAGGACCTTATCTCGAAATACAGGTTACATTTTATGGGCATATTAGAAACTCGTGTTCGTATTAATAATGTCATGCATATTCAGTCGTTTTTGCTTCCTCATTGGAAATGGTTTGTTGATTATGCAACTGTGAGTAACCGCATTTGGGTAGCGTGGGATGAGAATGTTGTGGATGTTCATATTCTTGATTTAGGGAATCAATTTATGTATTGTCGTGTCACTCATAGGGCTGATAGTGAATCCCTCATAATCACTATTGTTTATGGTGCCTCTGAGATGATTGATCGCAGAAGTTTATGGAATACCTTGGAAACATTAGCTCGGGAACACTCGGATGAGCCCTGGTTGGTGGGGGGGGACTTCAATGCGGTCCGAGAAATGAATGAGGTGTGTGGAGCTTCTGATGATATAAGGATGGCCATGGAAGAATTCAATGTTGGTATCCAGGAGGCCGGGTTAATGCCATTGCCTATGCAGGGGGAATGGTATACTTGGCATAATTGCAGCATGAACTCTCGGAGTCTATGAAAGAGATTGGATCGGATTCTCATTAATGATAGATGGCTTTCGAGGTTTCCCTCCTCATGTTATCATAGCCTTTTACCGCGAACTTCTGACCACTCGCCGCTTGTACTGCATAGGGACAGGCAAAATCAAACTGGAGATATGTTTCGATTTGACAACTACCTAACGCACTTACCTGAATTTATCCCCAGTGTGCAGAATATTTGGCATAATACAATCATTGGGGTTCCTATGTTTGCGGTAGCACGTAAACTTAAAGCATTGAAGTCGATCTTCAGGGAACAAAGGAGGAAGAAGGGGGATTTGACTCTAAACATTCAATTAGCTAAAGGCTTTCTAGATGAGGCACAACAGCTGGTGAGCTCAGATAGACAGAATGAGGCCTTTTTACAATTAGAACACTACTGCCGCCTGGTATATGCAAAAGCAGCAAAACTGGAACAAATCATGCTGCATCAGCGAGCCAAGATACAGTGGATGAAGGGAGGTGACTAATGCTCCCGGATTTTCTTTCGTAAAATTGCCCAAAGAAGGGTGGCGAGGAGGATACTGCAGATAAATGATGATAATGGGACCATCCACACTGAACCAAAAAAGATTATCAATGCATTTGTCCGTTACTATCAAAATCTCTTAGGCAGTATCAGACGACAGATAACGTTGGATATTGGCTTTCTCAGACCGTGGTCAAGACATGTTCTTTCTAATGAGGAGGCTGGCCAGCTTATATTGGCATTTACACCGGATGATGTGAAGCAAGCAGTATTTGACATTGCAGAGGACAAGGCACCAGGACCTAATGGATATTCATCAGGATTCTTTAAAGCAGTCTGGCCAGTGGTGGGACAGGAAGTTACAAAGGCGGTACTGGAATTCTTTAGTACCGGTAAACTACTCAAACAAGTCAACTCCACACTTTCGGCACTAATCCCAAAGGTACGCACTCCTATTACTGTTGGTGATTTTAGACCAATTTCGTGTTGTAATGTGTTATACAAAATTATTGCGAAATTACTTGTCCAACGGTTGAGTGTGGTTCTGGACAAGATAATTAGTCCCTATCAGGGAGCATTTATTCCAGGGCGTAGCATTGGGGACAATATTTTTTTGCCATAGGAATTGCTCACGAGATATAACCAGGTGAGGCTCCCACCTCGTTGCACCCTGAAAGTCGATATAAGGAAGGCATATGATACTGTGGAGTGGGACTTCCTACTTGCGGTCTTGCAATTATTTGGTTTCCCCCAAACGTTCACCAGGTGGATTGAGGAGTGTGTAACGACGGCGGTATTCTCGATTGGTCTTAATAGAAACCCTCACGGTTACTTTGCAGGAGCACATGGATTAAGATAGGGAGACCCTCTATCTCCCTATGTTTTTGTTCTCGTTATGGAAGTCTTGCATTTGGGATTAGTGCAACTTATTGAGTAGGATATGCAATTCTCCTATCACTGGAAATGTGAGCCGGCCAAAGTCTTCCAATTGGGATTCGTAGATGATCTCCTGCTTTTCTGTAGAGCTGACTTGGATTCTCTCAGGACCTTCAAGATGGGGTTGGACCGATTTGCAGAATGGTCGGGACTTCGGCTGAACGTACAAAAAGCCATGTCATTATCTCTCGATCAGCACAAGGCTGGAAGGATCAGATTTTAGCAATTATGGGCTTCCAGGAGGGCCAACTACCAATGAGGTACTTGGGTATCCTTCTACTGTCTTCTAGATTGTCTATATCCAATTGTCAGCCACTTTTATTGAAAATTGATGCTCGCATTAATGACTGGGAAGGAATTTCATTATCATATGTTGGACGTATACAAATCATTAAATTCGTACTATCAGCAATGAGCATTTATTGGGCGTCTACATTCATCTTACCGAAGGCTATTATTAAACAAATTGAGAAACGCCTCAGAACTTTTCTATGAAAAGGCACTTCTACGTCGGGATACGCCAAGGTAGCGTGGAAGGATGTGTGTAAACCAATTAAAGAAGGAGGTCAAGGAATTAAGGATATCGGTATCCTTAACCGTTCCTTACTAGCAAAGAAGTTATGTGACGTTATCAGATGTGACCGAACATCTATATGGGTTGAGTGGTTGAAGCAGGGACGATTACACAACACTTCAATTTGGACAATTAATGAGAAGGGAGGATCATGGGGATGGTGAAAACTGCTCCAACTTCGTAGCTCTATCCTACCTATGATGGAGTTTCTTATTGGAGAGGGGAGGTCATTCTACTTGTGGAAGGACCCGTGGCACCACTTGGGCCCACTTATTACTAGATTCCCACGAGGACCGAGCCTCTTAGGACTTGATGAATCCACCAAACTACAAGTCGTCATTCCTGAGGGAATGGCAGTGGCCTTTCATTACTGATTTGGAATGTATGGACATCATTTACACTTTACCTCAGATTCATGGAGGGGATGACAGGATCAACTGGCGGTTTTCAGAGGGACGACCCACTACACAATCCCTATACAGACTTTTCTGTCCACCTAGACCGAAAGTAGGATGGTCTTCACTACTTTCTGGTTCGTTGAAGATTCCCCGACATAACTTCACTCTATCGTTAGCAAATTACAACACAAATGCTTGGTCTATACCTACGGTTGGTCAAGTTTCGTCGAATTTTGAGAACGTTCAAAATTTAGCTGTTTTGCACGGTTTTATTAAAGCAAATTTATTTTCCTTTTATACTGACTTGTAGGTATTATTACGCTTAACAAATTTACCACACAAATGCTTGGGTCTAGACCAACGTTTGGGTCAAGTTTCGTCGAATTATGAGAACTTTCAAAATTTGGTTGTTTTGCATTGTTTTATTAAAGCAAATTTATTTCCCTTTCTATACTAACTTGTAGTTATTATTACGCTTAGAAAATTTAAAACACAAATGCTTGGCTCTAGACCAACGTTAGGACAAGTTTCGTCGAATCCTGAGAACGTTCAAAATATCGCTGTTTTGCACTGTTTTATTAAAACAAGTTTGTTTTCCTTTTACATTAACTTGTAGATATTATTACGCTTAGGAAATTTACCACACAAATTCTTGGGTCTAGACCAACGATTGGGTCAAGTTTCGTCGAATTCTAAGAACGTTCAAAAGTTAGCTGTTTTGCATGGTTTTATTAAAAAAAATTTGTTTTCCTTTTAAACTAACTTGTAGGTATTATTTTTGCTTAGCAAATTTACAACACAAATGCTTGGGTCTAGACCAACGTTTGGGTCAAGTTTCGTCGAATTCTGACAAATGCTTGGGTCTAGACCAACGTTTGGGACAAGTTTCGTCGAATTCTGAGAACGTTCAAAATTTAGCTAGTTTGCACTATTTTAGGAAAGCAAGTTTATTTTCCTTTTATACTAACTTGTAGGTATTATTAAGCTTAACAAATTTACCACACAAATTCTAGGGTCTAGACCTACGATTGGGTCAAGTTTCGTCGAATTCTGAGAACGTTTAAAATTTAGCTGTTTTGTACGGTTTTTTTAAAGCAAGTTTGTTTCCCTTTTATACTAACTTGTAGTTATTATTACGCTTAGGAAATTTACAACACAAATGCTTGGGTCTAGACCAACGTTTGGGTCAAGTTTCGTCGAATTCTGAGAACGTTCAAAAGTTAGCTGTTTTGCACGGTTTTATTAAAACAAGTCTGTTTCACTTTTATACTAACTTATAGTTATTATTACGCTTAGCAATTTTACAACACAAATGCTTTGGTCTAGACCAACGTATGGGTCAAGTTTCATCGAATTCTGAGAACGTTCAAAATGTAGCTGTTTTACACGGTTTTATTAAAGCAAGTTTGTTTCTCTACCGCTCACTACTTGCAACGAGTGTCTAACACATATGGAGGGAGAGGAACTTGAGGAGATTTGAACAGACTGAGCGGACACCGGCTACTCTTAGTATACTAGTCATTGATGATGTCAGGCAGACGATTCTCAGCGCTAATCTTGATTCGTTAGTCAGTACACGAGCATTGTATAGACTATGGCGTATCCCTTGGGTTGAAGGGAGAAACCAATTGATGATCACATGTTGTACTGTACTACTATTTTTTTATTAACGAAATTTACATTTACCCAAAAAAAAAAATAAGTTTGTTTCCCTTTTATACTAACTTGTAGTTATTTATTACGCTTAGCAAATTTACAACACAAATGCTTGGGTCTAGACCAACGGTTAGGTCAAGTTTCGTCCAATTCTGAGAACGTTCAAAATTTACCTGTTTTGCAAGATTTTATTAAAGCAAGTTTGTTTCCCTTTTATACTAACTTGTAGTTATTATTACGCTTAGCAAATTTACATGTTTCCCTTTTATACTAACTTGTAGTTATTATTACGCTTAGCAAATTTACAACACAAATGCTTAGGTCTAAACCAACGTTTGGGAAAAGTTTCGTCGAATTCTGAGAACGTTCAAAAAAATATCGTTGTTTTACACGGTTTTATTAAAACAAGTTTGTTTTCCTTTAATACTAACTTGTAGGTATTATTACGTTTAGGAAATTTACTACACAAATTTTTGGGTCTAGACCAACGATTGGATCAAGTTTCGTCGAATTCTGAGAACGTTCAAAAGTTAGCTATTTTGCATGGTTTTTTTAAAACAAGTTTGTTTCCCTTTTAAACTAACTTGTAGTTATTATTACGCTTAGCAAATTTACAACACAAATGCTTGGGTCTAGACCTACGTTTGGGTCAAGTTTCGTCAAATTTTGAGAACGTTCAAAATTTATCTGTTTTGTATAGTTTTATTAAAGCAAATTTATTTTCCTTTTATACTAACTTGTAGGTATTATTACGCTTAGCAAATTTACCACGCAAATGTTGAACGTTCAAAATTTATCTGTTTTGTATAGTTTTATTAAAGCAAATTTATTTTCCTTTTATACTAACTTGTAGGTATTATTACGCTTAGCAAATTTACCACGCAAATGTTTGGGTCTAGACCAACGTTTGGGTCAAGTTTCGTCGAATTCTGAGAACGTTTAAAATTTAGCTGTTTTGCACGATTTTATTAAAGCAAGTTTGTTTCTTTTTTATACTAACTTGTAGTTATTATTATGCTTAGAAAATTTTCAACACAAATTCTTGGGTCTAAACCAACGGTTGGGTCAAGTTTCGTCGAATTCTGATAACGTTCAAAATTTAGCTGTTTTGCACGGTTTTATTAAAGCAAGTTTGTTTCCCTTGTATACTAACTTGTAGTTATTATTACGCTTAGCAAATTTACAACACAAATGCTTGGGTCTAGACCTACGGTTGGGTCAAGTTTCGTCGAATTATGAGAATGTTCAAAATTTAGCTGTTTTGTAAGGTTTATTAAAGCAAATTTATTTCCCTTTTATACTGACTTGTAGGTATTATTACTTTTAGCGAATTTATCACACAAATGCTTGGGTCTAAACCAACGTTTGGGTCAAGTTTCGTCGAATTATGAGAACTTTCAAAATTTGGCTGTTTTGCATTGTTTTATTAAAGCAAATTTATTTTCCTTTTTATACTAACTTGTAGTTAAAGCAAAATTAAGGCATCACCTCTCGAAACTTGAACGATATGCATTTATTTGATGAATAAAACAATATCACAGTATCAATATCAAATTCTGAAAACAACAAATAGAATACCAAATAAAAAGTTTGCATATATATATATATATATATATACACACCAAATAGACAGAAAGAGGACATGGATTCTAGAATAGCAAATGGAATACCAAACAAAAATAGAAAAATTTCTGTAAACTCTGCAAGAATTACAACAATTTCTCAAAGAACATAAAAAATTAAACTTACCGGTTCTTCTTCAACAACACGAACGAACTCTCCTCTCCTCAAGCACAAACCCTAAATCTAACTTACAAAATCTAAATCAGTGTTTTTTGTTCTATTTAGGGTAAAGAAACACAAGTTTTTTGATCAAATTCCCTCGTTTTCTCCCTCTCAATCGCAAACCCACAAAACCCTAGTTTTTTTACTTTAGTAATTCTAGTCTCGCTGTAACTCTTTCTCTCTCTTCGAATTCACTCTTTGACTGTAGTCAAAGAGCAATAAAGACAACAGGGTTATAACGGTCAAATTAGGAAGAAAAATAATGCCGTTAGTGCTCGTTTTCAAAAAGGGCACGTGAGCTGACTAAAACAAAACAGGAGGGGGGTTTTAGCCTATTCTGAAAACAGGGGGTGCTTTTTGTATACTTTTTAAAACACAGGGGGTTTTATGCATTTTGTCCTACTCGAGCCTTACACCACGTACCTCGGATCACTCACCGATGGTCCTGTACGGGGACCGACAACAGCAGTTGGGAGGTATGTTCCGATTTGATAATTATCTTACCCTCTCACCAGAATTCATTCCCAGTGTGTAGAGCGTTTGGCACATAAGATAGTTGGCATACCGATGTACGCGGTGACTCGAAAACTAAAAGCTTTGAAACCAATTTTCTGAGAACAGAGGAGGAATAAAGGTGATTTATCGCATAATGTGCAGTTAGCTAAGGGTTTTCTTGAAGCGGCACAAATTCTGGTCAGCTCGAACAGACAGGAGGACTTGTTCTTATACCTAGAGCATTGCTGTCGAATGATTTTGGACAAGGCGATGAAGCTAGAGGAAATCATGCTTCGTTAGAGAGCTAAAATGGAGTGGATGAAGGGGGGTGACCAATGCTCCAGGTTTTTTTTTTCACAAGATTGCACAACGAAGGACAGCAAGGAGAATGTTGCAAATTAACGATGAACACGGAGTCACCCATATGGAGCAACAGGCGGTGGTAAATGAATTTGTCTCCTTCTTCCAGAACCTGCAAGGAGGAGAGAGACGATGGGATGTGGTTCATCTCCGGTTCCTTAGACCATGGGCATGACATTTGCTGACAGACGACGAGGCCAACTCTGGTTCCTTAGACCATGGGCATGACATTTGCTGACAGACGACGAGGCCAACTCTATCTTATTGCCTTTCACCTCGGTTGATGTTAAACATGCAGTGTTTGATATTGCTGAGGATAAACTGTCGGGGCCCGATAGGTACTCATGAAGTTTCTTTAAAGCGGCATGGCCGATTGTGGGACAGGAGGTAACGGAAGCGGTGTTGGATTTCTTTAATACTGGGAGGCTCTTGAAACAAATCAACACCACTTTGCTGGCAGTTATACCGAAGGTTCACTCCCCAATGTCCATAAGTGATTTTCGACCCATTTCTTGCTATAATGTGCTTTATAAGATTATCGCCAAACTCATTGTCCAACGATTGAGTGTGGTTTCGGACAAACTCATTAGCCCCTGTCGAACGGCGTTTGTGCCTGACAGAAGTATCAGTGATAATATTATGCTAGCCTAGGAATTCTTTTCGAGATACAACCAGACAGGCCTTCCTCCCAGATGTGCGCTAAAAGTGGATATTAGAAAGGCGTATGATACGATTGAGTGGGACTTTTTGTCTGTTGTTCTTGAGCTATTTGGGTTCCCAAACATATTTACCAGGTGGATTGAGGAATGTGTCACTACAACATCTTTCTTAGTCGGGCTCAATGGAAAGCCCCATGGATTCTTCACGGGAGC
>NW_011628089.1:148705-151681 GCF_000512975.1 Sesamum indicum | reverse complement strand
TTTGTGCCTAACAGAAGTATCAGTGATAATATCATGCTAGCCCAGTAATTCTTTTCGGGATACAACCAGACACGCCTTCCTCCCAGATGTGCGCTGAAAGTGGATATTAGAAAGGCGTATGATACGATTGAGTGGGACTTTTTGTCTGTTGTTCTTGAGCTATTTGGGTTCCCAAACATATTTACCAGGTGGATTGAGGAATGTGTCACTACAACATCTTTCTTAGTCGGGCTCAATGGAAAGCCCCATGGATTCTTCACGGGAGCCAGAGGGATACGACAGGGGGATCCTCTTTCATCGTGCTTATTTGTGCTCATCATGGAGGTGCTACACTTGGGTTTTCTCTAGTTGATTGATCAAGAAGGCCCTTTTACGTTTCACTGGAATTGCAAAGCAACGCGTGTGTTCCAGCTTGGGTTCGCTGACGACCTACAATTGTTAAGCAAGGCTGACATTACATCCATCGGTGTTTTCAAAATGGGACTTGATCGATTTGCTGGATGGTCAGGGCTGAAGTTGAACGTCCAAAAGAGTCATCTTATCATCTCAGGGTCAACACAGGGACTGAGAGAAGATATGCTGACTTTACTTGTGTTCCAGGAAGGGCAACTGCCGATGAGGTACCTTGGTCTTCCTCTCCTATTTTCTAAATTGTCTTTTTCGGATTGCCAACTGTTATTGACAAAAATTGACCAACGTGTTGCTGGGTGGGAGGGGCTTGCACTTTCATATGCCGGAAGAGTGCAAATTCTAAAATCTGTGCTCACATCACTTGGTGTTTATTGGGCCTCTGCATTCATTTTGCCGAAGAAAATCATTAAAGAAATTGAGAAAAGACTACAAGCTTTCTTATGGAAAGGAACGGGGAACAGTGGATACGCAAAGGTAGCATGGAATGACGTGTGTCGGCCTGTTAAGGAGGGAGGCCAAGGAATCAGGGATGTTGCATTAAATCAGGCATTAATGAGCAAGAAACTCTGTGATGTAATCTGATGCGAGAGGACATCAATTTGGGTGGACTGGTTGTACGCTAGTCGGTTACAAAACACCTCTGTTTGGACAGTACGGGATGATAGGGTTCATGGGGTTGGAAGAAATTGCTACGTCTTCGAAGTTACATTCGCCCAGTGGTGGATTACTGTATTGGAGATGGAAACGAGTTTCTATATATGGCAGGATCCATAGCACCCTCTTAGGCCACTTATTGATAGATTCCCACGCGCTCCGAACCTATTGGGACTGGATTTGTCGACCAAGCTTAGCTCGATCATTTGTGGAGGTGAATTGCGATGGCCCACTATCACGGATTTCGAGTGCCTCGAAATAACTCATGTACTACCTCCAATCCATGGAGAAGCAGACAGTATTATTTGGAGAGTGGACGGTGGACAACCCTCAACTAAGGCCCTTACTAGATTATTTGATCCACCAGGGACGAAAGTAGACTGGGCTTCACTACTTTTGGGCTCCTGTAAGATCCCTTGTCACCTCTTCATTTTATGGATGGCAATTCTTGGCAAACTCCCAACGACGGGCAAACCATGGCTATCTCATCTTGGTGATTGTGTCTTGTGTGATGGGGCGATGGAGAATCATACTCACCTTTTCTTCCAATGCCGATATAGTAGACGGTGCCTTTCCGAGATCCGCAAATTGGTTCGATTTCCATGGCCCAACCGAGATTGGGCAAATGACATTGATTGGGCAGCACAAAAATGGAGGGTCAAGCACATTGTCAACCTTGCTTATAGAGCATTGCTAGCTTCTTGTGTTTACCATATTTGGAGGGAGAGGAATCTAAGACGATTCGAGCATCAACAAAGAACAGTGACCACTTTGGCCTCCTTGATTGTTAATGATGTAAAGCAGAGGATACTTAGTATTAATCTAGCTTACTCGGTTAGCACATGTGCCTTATACAGACTATGGCATATCCCATGGTTTGTCACGGGAGAGACCAACTCATGAACACAGTGTTGTACTATTTTTATTTAGTTAATTAAATTTATATTTACCCAAAAAAATATATATTTTCATAAATATGACTAAAGAGTGATCATAACTGATAATCATATGAATCAATCCGTTGACCTCTAAAATAAATAACAATAGCAATATTATTTTGCTATGACATATTTTCACAACAAAATAAAATATATATATATATAAAAACTTGAGTTAATAACATTTATAACAAAAACAACCAAATGTATAAATATAAAAAAAAAATAGTGAAAGGAACTTACTAGACTAGTTTTGATTGTAAAAATCCTCGATTGAAAATGTCAAATAAAATAAAATAAAATTTTGGGTCAAATGCACTTTCCACACCTAAAGTATACATAAAATCGTCATATATACCCCTTTAAACTATAAAATATAACAAACTCTCTCATAATATGGACCAAAAATTTTATAACAAAAATACCCTTATTGTTTGCACCCTCAAAAATATGTTTATTATAGTCATCACCAAAAAATGTAATCTGAATTATTATAATTTTTTATTTAAAATAAATATTATCCAAAATTTATAATTTTTGTAATTAGTATGATAATTTGATAAATTTTCAATTCATTTATTTTATATAATTTCTAAAAGATTTACATAACTTTTATTTTGTATTGTTATATATAGTGAAGTTTTTTTCTAGAGGAATTGTCAACATCATCTAAAAAATTATTTTGAACATTTATGTATACGTACTATAAAATATGCTACTTTGTTGATATAATTAATCTATAATATTTTATTATTTTATGAGTGATGATATGCTATATTTTAAATATTTGTGCATGTAATTTAATATAAAAATATATAAGTTATATAACATATTTTTTTATAAAATTAAATTGAGCTTGTAAATAATTTTCTTTGTAAACATATTTTCATATTGAACTTGTAATTTTATTATTTTATGAGTGATGATATGCTATATTTTAAATATTTGTGCATGTAATTTAATATAAAAATAT
>NW_011628089.1:148355-148660 GCF_000512975.1 Sesamum indicum | reverse complement strand
GGCCAAGGAATTAAAGATATTGGTATTCTCAACCGAGCCCTAATGACAATGAAACTGTGTGATGTCATTAGATGTGACCGAACGTCTATTTGGATTGAGTGGCTACAGCTCGGATGACTACGAAATAATTCCATTTGGACAGTTGACAAGAAGGGAGGATCGTGGGGTTGGAGAAAGCTACTTCGTCTACGCAGACTTATCCAACCAATGGTGGAGTTTCATATTGGTGATGGTAGGACCTTCTATCTTTGGAAGGATCCATGGCATCACCTTGGACCCCTGATCACTAGATTTCCAAAAGGACC
>NW_011628089.1:136963-148318 GCF_000512975.1 Sesamum indicum | reverse complement strand
GAGCCAATGGCACTGGCCCATCATCACAGATTTGAAATGCCTTCAGATTATCAATACATTACCCCAGATTCATGAAGGAGATGATAGAATCATTTGGCGTTTTCTGGATGGGCGACTCACCGCCCAAGCTCTGTACCGACTTATCAGCCCGACTGGACCAAAAGTAGGCTGGTCTTCACTACTTTCGGGTTCGTTGAAGATTCCACGGCATACTTTTATCTTATGGATGGCAGGATCCATGGCATCACCTTGGACCCCTGATCACTAGATTTCCAAAAGGACCGAGATTACTTGGGCTAGACGGTTCCACCAAGCTCCATACAGTTATTGATGAGAGCCAATGGCACTGGCCCATCATCACAGATTTGAAATGCCTTCAGATTATCAATACATTACCCCAGATTCATGAAGGAGATGATAGAATCATTTGGCGTTTTCTGGATGGGCGACTCACCGCCCAAGCTCTGTGCCAACTTATCAGCCTGACTGGACCGAAAGTAGGCTGGTCTTCACTACTTTCGGGTTCGTTGAAGATTCCACGGCATACTTTTATCTTATGGATGGCTATTTAGGAAAAATTACCAACGACGGACAAACCATGGCTCATACACATGAGAGGATGTATACTTTGTGATGAGGATGCAGTTGAGACACATTCTCATTTATTCTTCCAATGTCGCTTCAGCAGAAGATGCCTTTCAGCAATACGAGAAATTATTCGATTTTCCTGGCCCAATCGAGCATGGGCAACGGATGTGGAATGGGCAGCGAGAAAATGGAGAGGGAAGCATATCATCAATGCTGCATACCGAGCGTTCCTTGGATCATTCGTTTACCACTTATGGCGTGAAAGAAACTGCAGACGGTTCCAACAAACTGAGCATACGGCAAATGTATTGGCTTCTTTCATTATCGATGATGTTAGGCAGAGAATTTTGAGTATTAATATCTCTAGTTCCATTAGTACATGTGCTCTCTATAGACTATAGCGTATCCCTTGGCCTATCGAGGGATAACCGATTCACTGTTGTACTGTACTATTTCTACATAATGAAACTTACCTTTACCCAAAAAAAATATTTTATGAGTGATGATGGATTCTTCTTAAGCTTATCATACAATATTGCTATTTCTTGGCAAGGTTCTTATAGTATGGGCTATATAATTCAGACTGCTATATTTTAAATATTTATGCATGTAATTTAATATAAAAATTATAAGTTATATAATATACTTTTTTATAAAATTAAATTGAGCTTGTAAATAATTTTCTTTGTAAAACATATTTTCATATTGAACTTGTAAACTTTTTTTTATGTATTATATAGTTTATATAAAGCTATACATTTTGAACATTATTGTTTAAATATAAATTTCAGTAAAAATTTTAAAATTACTAAAAGTAGTTTTGAGAGAGATTTTTTAATTAAATATACTTAGGAAGTGAAACAAAAAATATAAAAATATGTTAAAAGGGTGTTTTGTTCTGTCAACACTAAATTATTTTTTTACGGGGACTTTTGTTATAATAAACGTAAGTCAGGGGTCAAAATGTATAATAAAAATTTTATAATTTTGTAAAAGTTTTATTAGTGGTAAGATGGTCGCATGGTAAACCATATTTCAACTCTCTCCTCTTTCTCTCCCTCTCTCTAGGGTTTTGTTTTTCATCGATGCACGAAAAATTCCCCAATTGGTCGTATCTATTCGATCGAAATGGTAAGCAAATGCGCGTTCCTGATTTCCAATTAGCTTATACAATATTGTTGGCTTACCCATTTTGTATCTCGTGCTGTGATTTATCGAATGTTTTGGTTTAATTTTGTAGGAAAATGGTGGCGGAGATTTGGAGGCGAAAATTGAGATGTTGCTGAATGTGGAGAAGCAGATGAGGCAAGTGGGTGATGTTGCAGGTACGAGGAAGGCCGTCACACCTCTTGCAATTCTTCTTCTCACACCTCAAACAATACCCCTCATTTTCTCCCTCCAAGAAAGCCAAAGCCGGCGAAGGAGAGACGCCGCAGTTCCGTCCTCCCACCGCCAAAATACCCTCACCCAACCCCACCATCAAACCATTTCCCTTGTCCTCTGTTCACTTCTTCGAGGAAAAAAGTTAAAGAAAGCAGGTGAAGTTCATGGTGGTATGGCCGAGTCAAAGGTTCGAATGTGATGGTACGGCAGCACCTGCGGGAGAAGCAGCTGCGAATGTGGGTACAAATCCAAGAAAGGAAAACCCCGCTGGTAAAAACCCTTAAACCACCATTTTCTCCCCATCATCAAACCCCACCGACACTCACATGGTGAAACCCTCTCACCTTCATTTCTTTTTTCTTGTGTTCATTTCTCACCCAAAAGAATAGACTAAAGAAAACCAAGAAAAGCAGGGGGGAGAGACAGAGCGAGGAGGAGGCCTCAAATTATGGTATTGCGAAATGTTACTGCTGTTTGAACAATCCTTCTTGGCCCAATATTTTCTCATTGTTCATATATTGATAGATAAAGAAGGAATACTGGAATACTCTCTGTTGATGTCCTAAGTTTGCTCTCACTTCCTTGCTTGCAAATACTTTCTCCCTCCATCTTACATGTCATCTTTATCTTGCTTTCTAGTGCTTCTTTTATTTAATTTTTGCTTTGACAATCCTAATGTGTTTAACTTGCTCTATTATAATATCATATGGTCAGTAATTTTCTTCTACTTAAAATTAGAAAAATGTTGCTAAGGATTGTTGGAACAGTTTACATCTGAATTTGATGAATGTCTTCTTCTAGGTTTGGGATTACACTGGTTTTGGATATACAAGGTACAATGCCAGAGACATTAACAAAGAAATACTAGGGTAAGCACAATTCTGCAGCTGTCTCCTTCCGTGATGAAACCTGTAATGTTCACAGATAATCTTGTTTGTGGTTTTCATTTAGGTGTGTTGTGGAGAATAAAGTGCTTCATAGATCTTTATTATCATGCTTCATAGGCCTTTCCCTCTTTTTTTTTTTTTCTTTTTTTCGTTTAATCCGTAATACCCAAACCTGAGGGTATGTGCCTGTATAATTATCCCTTAATCTTCCTTTGTTATTCCAGCTCTTACGATATGACAATTTGTAAGACATGAACATTTATCTAAATCATGAGCGTTCCATGGTTGCTCAGGTGTCATTGCTAAGAGGATATAAATCAGACAGGAGACCTGCAAACTCGACAATGATGGCAATTCTGGATGGCTTTCAGAAGGCATATTCCGTTGATTTCAGACCACTCAATGCACTGCGCCCTGCTGCCTTCCAAGGGGCTCATTATATTTCACCATTGAAAAGGCAAATAATCTCGTATGCATCTGGTGAGCAGAGATTTCCGCTTTTCTTATGACTTGTAACAATTAATTTTCAGAACCATGCTAGTTCTTTTTGTGAATGATGAATTCTATTACATGAAGTTTTAATGGAAGCCACTTTTTCTTTTATGATGTTTGGTCCCCTTGACCTGTCCAAATCCAATTTTCATCCCTCTTTATCTTCTATAATTCAAGAACCAGCTTCAATTTCTGATGGTTTTAAGGTCCTTCACAGTTTATCATTGTTGGTTATTACCACGAACAGTTCAGTCTCCTTTCCAAGTTGAATACATTCATCATCTAATACCATATTGTGAGTGCGAGGCTGTTCTGCTGTTTGAACAATCCTCAAATTAGGATTTTCTGTACAGTTTGGTCTTATGTAGACGTTATTCGTGATATTCCTGTATTTAGTCAGTTTGGGTAATATTGAAGCTGATGAGCTTCTGCTCAAATATGTTCATTTGGTAATTTACTGAGTGTTGTGGAGCTTTGTGAGTACATGTATCATGAATGATTATGCTACTCAAGATTGAATTATGATCAGCTACCATTTTTTTTTTTCTAAAAATATTCAACTTGTTAATAGATCTGAAACTTATGCGAACCGATTCATTAGTTCATTGGTAGTGCTAGCTATTCTTTTGAGTGGATGGGTGGGCTGGTCCTCGTCCTATGTTTATCTTTTTAATGTTGTTCAAGGGTTGAAGGAGTATAATATTTGGGCATGGAGATTGGGTGGTATTAAGTTAAGCACTAGTAGCACAATGACATTGGGAGGAGAATAAATGGAACATAAGTATTGTCAAAATCTTTTAGGTACCTTTGAGGACTTACCATGCTGGCGATCAATATAACAAAGCACGACGGTCTTGTTTATAAGAGTGTCATTTTTGGCTGTGTTTGTGTGTTTGTAATGATTCATGTTGTTCTTAGTTGTATGATGCCCTTATAAGTTCATGATTGATGGTTGGTTAAGGCTTCGTCTTATCAACTACTTATCTTTTTAAGCAATGCATTGGTTGTTCATATACATATATGTGTGTGTGTGTGTAGACATTTGCCACATCTAATGCATTTGTCAACGTCTTTGTGTTTCAATGTTTCTGGACCACATAGGTAACCAAGCTTGTACACTCGTTTAAGGAAGGTTCGGAGGAATGGTCCAAGAAGGCGGTAGAGCTTGAGGATTCATGAAGACTTTAGACGTAAGTTCTATTTGTAATTTATTTATCCAACAATGGCGAATGATGCACAGTACACTAATTCCTCTTGTGAACATGCAGTTTGGTTGTGGAATTTCAAAATTATCTGTTTGTCTTATGTCTTCATGCATGCTGGACGCGAATGGAAGGTGTATGAGGTGGCAAAGACGGTCTTTGGAAACAATGACACAGAAACTAGAAAGTCTTTGCAAAGTGATAATGGTGGTAAAAAGTTGATCATTTTCTTGGCTTTCACTCTTCATTTCATCCATCAAGCATTCCTTTATATGTTTGCATTGTTATCTTGAGTTCTTGATATTTATCATCTACATTATGGGGTTGTGATTTTTTTTTTATCTATGGCAAGTTTGTTCCTTTGATAAATAGTGTTGGATGCTTTTTTAGTGGTTTTCAATTACTTTACTACTGTGGTGTGGGTGTTTCTCATCTTGTTTAATTTGGTTGTGCTTTTATGTTATCTCATTCAAGTAAACGACGTGTATTGTGTTCTTTGTGGTATATCAAGCTCTGTGAGACATTTTGTTGTCGGGATGTCCGTAATTGTTTAGCATTTTAGGATTGGACTCTTGGTTTAATTGAAATTACATGAAACTTCTCATATTCTAATTTTGATTTGAACAGCCCAATTCACCTCCCAAATGGGATAAAACCATTTCAAAAGTAAAGAATTCCCATGACATATATGTAGTGTTAATTAACACATAGGAACCAGAGGGTAACCTTTTTTTAAATTTTTGTTCATCTTTTGTTATCCTATCAAACTGTTTTTGTTTTGTTTTCTTTTGCCAGTTACTATCAAACTACTTCCGTTTATATTATTTTTTAGTAATTTGACAAATAAATGTGATTTAGGAAGTTATAAGATTGAGACATGAATGTGCACTAGCGTTATGTGATTGTTGCTTGATTAACTGTGGAGTCGTGGCATAATTTCATGCATTTTGAATTGCTTTGAAAGAGAGTTGGAATATCTTTGCTTCTACTAAATCTTAGGATTCTTGTGAGATCATATTTGTTTGCTAAAACTCTACCCGATTGATCCTTATATCCCTAACATGGGACATGCATCCATTTTGAAAAATTCAAAGGCCCTTCCCCTTCCGGAAAAAAAGAAAGAAAGAAAGAAAGGAAAGTAAGAAAAAGGAAATTACGTCTACTCCGCTGGTTTAGGTCACTTAGTAACTGGGTAACTTCATCACAAATGTTGTTATTCACGTAAAACGGTGGCCGGAGCTATGAGTATGCAAAGCACTTTAGGTAAAACGTCTTTTGGTTGAGTAACCGGGTGCCTTCACCACAAGTGTTGTCATTCGCGTCAAAAGGCCAGAATGCGACGTATTTTGGATGAGTAACCGGGTGCCTTCACCACAAGTGTTGTCATTCGCGTCAAAAGACCGGAAAACGGCCTAAAGAACAAGTAACCGGGTGCCTTCACCACAAGTGTTGTCATTCGCGTCAAAAGACCGGAAAACGGCCTAAAGAACACATGTCGCGGGCAAAAACAAAGGAAAAAAAAAGAAGATAAAAGCCGTGACTACAGCAAAAGGGGAAGAAAAAAGAAAAAAAATTCATTAGTGTCCAAAGAAAAGAAAGAAAAGCGAAATCCATCCCGACTAGGTAGATGTGAGGAGATAAAAGGGTATTGTGTTAGCATCGAGGATGATAACACTTTGAAATCTATAGATTTTGTGGAAGCTTGATTGTCCTCCTCTATACTTGGCAAAACGAAGTGTTGTGATGTGATTGGCCTCTTACCCTCATTATGATAAGTTAGCATTTGCATAATGTATTGCGGCGTTTGTGTTTTGAGATTATGTGCACATAGTATTTCATTCTGTTGGAGGCAATAACTTTAATGACATTGCGGCAGTCCTTTCTTTTCTTTGTTGATTTATTAAAAAATTGTCACATTTCTTGGTGCTGAATTTTTTTTTGTGTAAAATCCTCTACTTTGGCATGCCTTTTCTTATGTGACTACTATTTTTGGTTGGGAGGAGGAGGAGATAGATTCTGGCCTTGTATCAACAATATTTAAATTCTATATTATTATAGTTTTCTTTAATCTTAATGAATTATTCCCTTTAGATTGCCATCCCAGCAGGGTGAGGGTGCAAGTTCAGTATATAGCAGTAGTGCATCTTACATGACCGCCCCTTAAAAGGAAAATGTATGTGCTTGCATGTAAGAGTTAAAGAAGTCTACCATGGTGCATATAGACAAGTATTATAAATTTTCACTTCTAATCTATACTGGCCCATGAATGCGGTTTATCTAGGTATGTGAGGTTGGGAATCATTGTTAACTAATAATTGATAATAAAATCAGATTCCTTTTTTGTGTTCCATCTTCTGTTAAACTCTTTAATGAAGTTCATCAGATATCTTTCAGTTACATTTGCTACACTTGGTGAGAACACCAGATGATGTCCCTGGATGTGCTTCTTAGTGCTGGTGTTCCGTGGTGCAGGTGACTATTTATATGCTATCATATCATCTTTATCATTTGTCCCCTACACTCTTATGTAGAACCCATTCATTAGTTCATTGGTAGTGCGAGCTATTCTTTTGAGGGGCTAGGTGTGTTAGTGCTCTCCTGCATTTATCTTTTTATGCTCTTGAAGTGTTGAAGGAGTAAAATTCAAGTCCATACTCGACAATAGATATTGGGCGGTATTGAGTTATGAGCTCACAGCAAGGTGTTTTAAATGAAAAAAAGATTACATCATGAGAAGAATATATGGAACATAAGTACTGTAAAAATCTTAGGTACCTTTGAGGACTTAGCATTCTGCTAGGGATTTTCTTATCCATTGAAAATCAACAGATACAATTAGATACCATCATTTGTAATTAGGTCTGTGTTACTTTTTGTTGCTCTGCATCGTTAGTGATTTAATCTTTGGTTGCATTGTAAGTCACTCTCTTAAATCAATGTTTTTCTTGACTACTGGTGCAAAAAGCTCGAGAATTTGTTGTCACTTCCCAAGAGCTTATCACTCGGGGTTTAGTCCTGGTAAGTCGCTTGTACTGGCTTTTAATTCCTATCGATATTTATGTTGATCTATCTAGAGAAGTTATTTAATATCAATATCTGAAATTAAAGTGCTTATTCTGTTTATTCGATCTTATTGTTTTAGGATATTATTGTGGAGATGCTGCTGATATGGCTAATATTGAATCGTCGAGTGTTGCAAGAGAAGCTGCAATACATAGTGCAGCTATTAGGTGTCCTCCAATGGTGTCTCGCTTCCAGTTATCATATGATCTTGCAGTCTCGTTATGTTCTAGGTTTGTTTTCTTTTCTTATGTGTGATCCTCTTCTGGTATCACGCAGAAATGGTCTCTTGGAAATTTAGTATTTTACTGGCATTCCTTTTCTTGTTATGCCCCTGTGCAGAAACCTATGGTAAGATAATAATTATTATTTAAAATTGAAATATATGCAAATAATTGCTTCATTTATGTAATATATGACTTTTGATCACAATTGGAATGCTAATTACTGTGTGCGGTAGAATGATGCATGTTAGTTGGTGCTAAATGAAGGTAATTTGGTGGATATCTCTAAGTCATAAAGTATCAGAGCATTTTAGAGGATGCTTGATGGTTTTGATTTTTTGAGTGCAATAATGGCAATATACTAAAATCGTCTACAACAGTAGACATACTGTCCCCATATTCTTTTACTATTCCTTTCTCGAATTATGATATGCCTGTTGCTATGTAAATTGTTGAACTTATGTACATGAGCATGCAATTGCAATCTCTGGGATTTTGGCATCTAACTATTTGGACAATGCTCTGGTCCGTTGTTGTGGGATGGGATGTTTGATGCTACATTTAGGATATTCTATACAGTTTGGTCTTATTTAGACGTTATTAGTGATATTACTTTTTTTTAGTCAGTTTGGGTAAGATTGAAAGTGATAAGCCCGTGCTCAAGTATTGTTTAATTTAGTAATTTACTGAGTTGTGAAGCTCTGTGAGTACATGTATCATGAATGATTATGCTAGTCAAGATTGGTTTATGATCAGCTACCCCCAAAACCCTTCTATTGCATTTGGTCTCTGAAATATGCAACTTGTTAATAGATCTAGATCTGAAACTTTGAAATAATTAAGCAGGCTGTTCAATTTGAGAATTGGAGTTCATTGGGTTTAGGCCTTGAATTGGTATCCTTTTGTCTATACCTGTATCATCCAGAATGGTTCCGTGATGCCAATCAGGATCACCATGAACTCTGTGCTTCCTGTTTCCATCATGTCTGCTGACTTGTATTGAACTACTCTAGCTCTTTGCGGATCTTGGGGGATCTTCAATAGCACTGAAGTGTTGTTTATATATCAAACTACTGCTGAACTGATGGAGTTGAATTAGTATCTAGTTTCTATAGAGACTAATTACTGGACTACAGACTGCGATCATGATCATTCTGTTGCAGTTTTTCGCCACAGAATATGAAATAAAGTAATTTGTACTGTGATAACGAAGAATTTTTCGCTCTTATGATCATCTACATTTCTTAGACTAAATATATTATTAATTAGTTACTGAACGAGGTTCTTTCTTATTTACTTTGTTATTTAAATAGGATATCTATGGTAGAGAAATTTCTGTTTTTCCTGCGCCAAAGGGACAAATAATGACATGGAAGGAGTCTTTACTTGATACACCTACCTATAGTTGTGTATGCTTGATGGATATGCGAGGGTGGGGTACAGCATTTCCGACTTCTGTTAAAAGAGTTCTAAATTTTGCTTGTACGTAGATCTGGTACAAGTTGGTTCAAAAGAATTATGAAGGGCTGTTCATTTTGTTTTTCCCTTCCCTCAATCTTTACTCGCTTCAATGAGCAGGCCATTCTTTCACGTACATAAAGCACTGGGCCCCTTTAAGTATTCCTTTGGTTATGAGCTTGGTTACATAAAAGATTGATGTGTGGCACGTAGAGTAAAATAGGATCAGAGCTTTATCCTACAATAAACCGGTTGCCTTGCAAGCCATTTAAAATGGGAGTCAGTTGTCCGGTATTTATGCTTATCGTCACATGTGATACACATTGGAGACTGATTGAGCAAACAACTGTAGAAGGGTCACTGGAACTATTGCACCTCCTTAAACTAAGATATAGTTTCCCTGTAATATGCACTTAGGATATCCACGTTTACTAGTATCCTTAAACTCCAGGTGTTTTAACGATGCAACTTTTCATATGCTCTTGTGCCTTTTCATGGTAATTATATTATAACACTTTCACTTTGGAAGTGGGGTAACTTTTGTTCCTTTCTTTGCCTTCCATACAGGTTTGAGATGTTTTCGTTATTTTTTCTTTTGTTTTTAAGCTGAACTAGGCAGTGGCTCGATGGTGGCTCCCTCAATATGCACATTGTTTCTCAATTTCAGAGCTTCAGTTAATGAACCAAACTCTTTCCTCTATTTCTTATGTGCAGGCAATGCTTTCTGGTGAACCAACTATTGTTGATGCTGTTGCTGCTTGGCTGAAAGCTATAGTTACTAGGAACCCAAAAGCAATGATCCGACTATACAGTACAGGCACATTTTCTTTTGCTCTGGCTTACCCTGGATCTAATCTTCTTCCAATTGCCCAACTCTTCTCAATGACTCATGTTTATCAAGCTTTTCATGGTGGTGAGGAAGCTGCAGTTTCCTCTTCTCTACCTTTGGCGAAATGAAGTGTTTTGGGCGGCCTCTTACCTGAGTCATTGCTTTATGTACTGGAACGTAGCGGCCCAGTTGCTTTTGCCGCAGCAATGGTTTCTGATTCTCACACTCCTGAGATTATTTGGACACACAAGATGCGAGCAGAAAATCTGATCCGTCAGGTAGCCCTGAATCTGCAACTGGAGTTTGCTACTTGTCTTTCACCCCAAGCATCTTTTGTTAACATTTAGTATTTACATTCTAAAACATGGTGGTACTTGAGTCATCCTCAATGCAAATAAGTGCTGCATTTAACTCTCAGTTTTATTTGATTAGGTTCTTCAGCATCTTGGTGATTTCCCTCAGAAATTGTCACAGCATTGTCATTCCTTATATGACTATCCTCCAATGCCACCAGTGACATATCCAGAGCTGAAAGATGAAATGTGGTGTCATCGTTATTATTCGAAACTTATGTGATGAAATTAGATTTCCTAATTGGCCTATTGTTGAACATGTTGAGTTTTTGCAATCCTTGCTAGTAATGTGGAGAGAAGAGTTAACTCGAAGGCCAATGGACCTTTCTGAAGAAGAAGCTTGCAAGATACTAGAGATTTCCATTGATGAAGTATCCAGAGACGACGCCCCTAAGAAACCAAGTTTTGAGTCAGTTGAGGAGATACCTGATATATCAAAGCAGATTGAGTATATTGATGAGGAAAAGCTCAAGAGACAGTATAGGAAACTTGCAATGAAGTATCATTCAGACAAAAATCCTAAAGGGAGGGAGAAGTTTCTGGCAGTGCAGAATGCTTATGAGTGCTTGCAGGTATGCCAAATTCCTTGATCCTGTGTGAGGATCTGTCGTTACTCATAAAAAACGGAGACTATATGATTAAGCTTGAGCAAAAGAAAGAACATATAGAGAAGGGATCTTATAAGCTGCCAGATCTTATTTCAAATGAATTAGTCGACTTGTTTAGACACCGTTTTCACAATTAAGCTGTTTATTTGACTGGGAGAAAGTGCTCTAAAGGTATTTATGCTGTCAAGATGGGCCAAATGCTTTTTTCCACATATAAATGGATATCGATATTGGTTTTAAATATATCTTGGAACTAGGAAGGACACGGGAC
>NW_011628089.1:133283-135871 GCF_000512975.1 Sesamum indicum | reverse complement strand
TATTTTATTTTTAAAAACTTTTTTCTTTGAACCCGCCAGTCAGGGCACTGCCATTACCTCCATCTCCTCCACTGGGAAACGGCAACGTCACGTACATCTATCTATATATATATATATATATTATATATTTACTATTATATAGAATATATATTTACTATTTTTATTTTATATGCTAAATATATTACTTTATTTTTATAAATTTCTTTTAATATGGACCTTTGACCTTAAGAAATTTATGTTCCGATGGTTGTTATTGTTCATCCTTATTTATTCTATATATTAAAAAAACTTAAAATTTGGATCATTAATTCTTAAAATTTAAAATCTAAAATTTAATGAGCATGAAAAATTGATCACATCCAATAATGTACTTTTTCTACGTGAAGTGTGAAAACTTAAGCTTTATGAACAATCTGAATTTTGAAGCCACTGCATCAGCTGGCACATGACTGTTACATCTTACAAAAACCAGTCCGATGTTTCTCAAAAAACTGCCGTGCCTTGATGTTATAGTTTTCTCTTGTGGTCTGTTACTTGAATCGAGGCCCATTTACAAACTTGAGGGTTCATAGAGTTAATGTTTATTTGTTCGGTACCTTTTGTCGAGTCAATTTGCTTGCGAAGAGAGTCCAACTTTTATTTTAAAATTGAACAAAAATCTTGGAACTATTGTGTTGAAGGTACTTTATGGTGACTATTCTTTGAAAGACAAAATTTCTTTATTCTACGGCACCTGTGGAAGTTTATGGTTTATGAACATTGTGAACTTGAAGGCCTCTGCATCAGCTGCTATGTGCCTGTTATATCTTAAAAACCACTCCACTGTTGCAAACTGCTTTATCGTGATGTTATGGTCTTTCTCAGGTGGATTTTTTTTTTTTTGAATCCAGGTCCATTTCAAAAACTTGTGATTTTATAGGGTCACTTTTTGTTTGTTCAGGTACCTTATACCATTGTTGCTCCAATATGATTCGACGGCGGAGGAATCAGATAAGACAGATGCACATGGTGTTGGAACTAGCGTTCAAATAGCAAAAAACATACATGCTGTAAAAGCATCTCATGCCTTGTCAAGGCTTAGTGGTTTGGTTGACGAGGAGATCCCGACGCCCTACAATCAGGCTGCAGCTGATGCCTTAGAGCTTTACTAACCCCTAAACTTGCAAGCATGCTGAAAAATAAATTTGCAAAAGACCTCCTATTCACATTAAACTCAAACTTGGAGTCCCCTGAGGTAAATGCTGCAGATTTTGCATTTTGACAAAGAAAAAACGTATTGGGTGCCACTTGAGCATTGCCTCATCTTCCTGCATCAATATCTGCATATTTTCTTTGAATGTTGTGAAACTCAGAGCACTATAACGGGGCAGGCTTCTTAACATACCTTTTCTGATATGTAGGCAATATTTGCTTCTTCTTCTTTTGTAAGTACTTTGTTGGTTCTATTAGAAGTAGATAATTGGGGGAAAAAAGAGAGGAAAGCAATATGTTCTACATGTTTGTGTTATTAAAAGTTTTCAAATTGGCTTTAACAACTTGGTATGTAGTTGTCATGAAGATTCTATAACTGATTTAAGTTTCATTTTTTTTTTTTCCCTATTTTCTTGTTTACTAGCAAATCCGGGTGGTGTGGTGGCGTGAATGTATTCTGGATGTTCTGCATTTAAATTTAGAAAACTTAATTTTCTTTGAACTGTCTTTTGCATTGGACATAGTATTTAATTCAAAGAATCTCTTGCAGGTGAACTATTGGTTCTTTAAGGGAAGAGGTTATTTGTTTGCATCTAATAGAGTATCTTCTTATCTATCTTGTCTGATCAAAGAAATTTGGTGTTGGGCCTTAAAATCTATGCCCTTCCTATCTATGACTAGTTGTGAAGTTTCCATGCATTTCTTATGTTTGATATGCAAACCTATTTGCACATTTTCCTCCTCCCCACCCCATAAAAAAAAACAAAAAAACAAAAAAAGAAGCTTTTGCACCAGAAGTTCTTTTCACGAGCCTGAAGGTTTTATTTTTTGCATAATGATTAAGAAAAGGGTATCTATTATGTGCAAGCTATAATTCTAATCTATATATAGGTTGTCTTTCTGATAATAATTGGGGTGTGGGTGTTACTTTCCTTAACTATCTAGATTGAAAATGTTTTAAACACATATACTGTAGTTCCAAGTGACGGCCATTTGTATATGCTCTATGCCATAGTTGATGACCTTGTGGGACTCTCAGATATCATGACATAGTTTCACTTGATCTTTCATTTACAGATAATCTGGAATTCCTCCACCTGAGTAGAACTTTTGAAATTTTTGGAAGAGCAGTGTCCAAGCCTTAGTCATCATGGTTCATATGACCTTAAAGATTCGCATTCCTTTGTTTATGAAGCATTATCTAAGGAGCTCTATATTGGCAACGTATACTTGAGAGTCTATAATGATCAACCAGATTTTGAAATTACTAATCCTGAGGACTTCTGTCTTGACCTTGTTGATTTTATATCACATCTTGTCCATAATGAACCCGCTGCAAGCATGGATACTCATGTTAATAGTGATGTAACCACTGATGGATCTGCCGAGCAGCATCT
>NW_011628089.1:130062-131352 GCF_000512975.1 Sesamum indicum | reverse complement strand
GCTTTATTCATCCTTGCTGCAGAGGTTCTTTCCAGAGGGCTTAATCACCTTTTCTCTCAGAATCCTGATATGTTCTATCAGACGAGCTGTAAAACTAGAGTGTCTCACCTGGCCTATGCGGATGATATCATTATTTTCACCAGATGTGAAGAACACTCTCTGACTAAACTGATGCAATTCCTGGAGCTTTATGAGGACCAATCTGGCCAAAAAATCAATCATTCCAAGAGCTTCTTTATCCCTGGTAAGAAGGCCAATAACATTGCCCACAGAATCAAATGCATTACTGGCTTCAACCTCAAGTGTCTTCCTATCACCTATCTTGGAGCTCCATTGCATAAAGGTCATAAGAAGAAAATTCTTTTTGAACCCCTTATTGACAAAATCAGAAACAGGATCAATGGATGGGAGCATATCCATCTTTCACAAGGGGGCAGACTTCAACTTATTAAAAGTGTCCTGTCCTCTATGCCTGTTTATCTTCTTCAAGTTTTGAGCCCTCCTATTGGCACTATGCAGAAAATCGAACAGCTGTTTGCCAAATTCTTTTGGGGAACCACTACTGACCACAGGAAAATTCATTGGACTAAATGGGCTTTCATATGCTATCCTTGTGAAGAAGGGGGCTTGGGTATCAGAAACATTAGGGATACCGTCACAGCCTTTTCCCATAAACTCTGGTGGCGGTTGAGACAGAACAATTCTCTATGGGCCAGCTTCACTATCAGTAGATATTGTAAAAAGTCTACTCCTGCCTCTACTAAAGATAAACCGAATGACTCTAATATTTGGAGAAGAATTTGTAGCATTAAATCTATCTCTCAGGAGAACATTTTTTGGAGCCTGGGAGCTGGTAATGTATCTTTATGGTATGATTGTTGGCTCCCTGCTGGCACCCTTCAATCCCTTATACAACCCAACAGAGCATCCAATGCCCTGGTCAATAACTTCTGGAACAACCACACATGGGATATTAGTAAATTGAAGGAGGTTGTTCCTCAGCATATCATAGAGCTTATTTTGCAAATCCCCATTAATCCTCAGCACCAAGATTTTATGCATTGGAAACCATCCCCCCATGGTTTCTTCTCTACCAAATCAGCTCAGGAGATTACTAGAGACCACAAACCTTCCTTTTCCATCTTCAAAAGTCTCTGGTCTCCCCTTGTCCGGCCTACTATTTCTATCTTCATTTGGAAAGTCCTCCATAACTGGATACCAGTCGACAGTAGACTCAAACAAAAGGGCATCTCTCTGGCCTCTAGATGCGTTTGCTGCTTGAAGGAGGAG
>NW_011628089.1:125263-130039 GCF_000512975.1 Sesamum indicum | reverse complement strand
TTGTATTTGGTCTCTGAAATATGCAACATGTTAATAGATCTAGATCTGAAACTTTGAAATAATTAAGCAGGCTGTTCAATAACTTTTAATGAGTTGCCTATTATACTCTTGTTTTAATAACCATTGATCTTCAATTGTTAAAAAAAAAAGAACGTTATAGATTTTAAATAATTTAATATATATTGTATTTATGTATATTTACACAGATAGCTCCTTTTGTGGGTGGCATGCTCACTCTGAGAGAAGACGAGTTTGGACAATCTTATTCTTATGCATGTTTGTTTATACTTTTATTTTTAATTTTTAATTTTAAAATAATAATTAAAGTAAAAAAGTATTTTTTTTTTATGTATTCTCACTGAAAATATGATGTACGTATTCTCACTGAAAATATGATGTTAATGTAAAATAATTTCACGCAAAAAGCTATATAAAGTTGAAATTGTGCAATTGTTACTAAAAATTGAATTAAAAAATTTGAAAGAAAGGAACAGAAAATTATAGATTTAAAACAAGAAATAAAGAGATAAAAAAGAAATAATATTTTCCTTTGTGTTATTGATTCTCCGCAATTGGGTTTCTGGGAAGTGTACATTTCTTCTCTCTAGTAAAGGGGTTTTTCCCCTCTCTCTCTTCCATCATCAACAAAATTGATCTTTCACTTCCAAGCACTTTGGCAAGCGACCACTGCCGGTACCCACTTCTGTTCCGGCGGCCCGTCGCAGCCCAACTCCATCATTTTCCCACCACCCACGCACCCGCACTCGCGTCTTTAGACTGCAACACTAACCCCCTTTTTCAACCAATCTGCTCAATTTCTCTCCGTCCGTCACCGTTGCCGGCGACCAGCGTCGACATTGGAGTCCCCTCACCCCCACGACTCTTTTCCGACCATCCCCCGGCTTTCTCCACCGGTCTTCGGCAGGACTGCAACGTCTCCACTTTTTTGCTCCTTTTCCCTTTCTACATTGGACACTTCTTTGGCCTGCCAGTGGGGGTTAGATTCCTTGATCCACTTGCTAGACTTCTTGTTTTTGGAATGATCTTAAGAGCTGGAGTTGGAAGTGGTTACCAAAGGTAGATTGTTGTTATGTATCTGCTTTTCTACTAAAGCTATTACCAATGCAGGTTTTCTCTTTGTATAAATGAATTAAACAAAGCATAAGTTGGAAGAAACCGACATATGTTCTAAAGTCTTTCTTCTTTTGAGGAAACGAACTTTGTTGTCAATCAAATAGTTTAAGAACTCTACAGGTTTTGACATTTGTCTTGTTCCATGTTGACATATGTTTGAATTAATATCTTGGAATTGGTGGATGTTGTTCCGTCGCAACACCTGGAACCTTATAAATACACAATAGTGGGGGTTGAAGGTGTCGAGGCAAATAAATTTCAGATTTCTTGAACAATTAGTCCATTTTTTTAAAATTATAGGTTAGTCGTTGGCTCTTCCGCTCTATTTTCCTGAGCTCCTCAATCGCTTAAAACTTAGCACCTCATACCCTTCACTCATTCTATTATATGACGTGTTGCTGGGTTTGCTCGGTTCTTATGTGTTAATAGGGTTGTAATATGCTTGCCGGGAGGGGGCGAGGGAATTGGTCCAGTAAGGGGATTGCTGTGGCCCTATACTTAGATGCCTTGCCGTAAATATGTTCTTTTAGTGTGTATACAAGAATAAGAAGTGCTATTTTAAAAGCTTATATATATTTGTGATGTTGAATATTGTAATATATAGGATGACATTTCAATCACTATCACTATCAGTCATGCTGGTGCAGTGCCTGAAGAAGAGATTGCCCTGCATTAAGTATTAACTTAAAATTGAACTAAGTCCTCTTGAAACTACATCTTGCCCATCTTCAGAATGTGACTGTACCTTGGCTCATATTTCATTTTATCTTGGTTTATTGCGTTGTTTTATTGTTAAATTATGAATTGAAAATATGGAGCAATGCAAAGGTCATTCTAATTCTCCCTTTGAAGATCAATGAACTTCATTTTGTTTGTTTCTTTCTCTGTTGCTTCTTCCCATTCTAAGAACAAGTAAAATGAAGTAAATGAAAGGGAAAAACCATGGTTGAGATCGTGCTGAGTAGTTTTATTGTCCAGATAATTATGACGGCCCTTTGCAATAGGTAAGAGGGTCACTGACAATAATCACGACGTGGAAATGATTTTTTAACTTGACATCTCTACGTGAACTATAATTTCATCTAGCCTTTGTCTTCAATTGCTAGCATTGCGAGTTTCAGGTCATTGTTTGTTTTATTTTCTTTAGAAAAGCAAGACGTCTTAGTGAGTGATTGATTGGAAATCTAAGTCTGTAACTCTTGATCAGTAGTCTGCAAGATACCAGGTGTATTTTCTTTATTAATCTTTGCAGTGCTTGCTAGATGATATATCATTAGTAAGAAAAATATTTGCAATTATTCATATGTTTCATAATTACTAATTGGACTGTTTCCATGCAGTTACCAATGGCCAGTAATGTTAACTTGGAAAGCTATATCTCACAGGACTAAAGGCTTTAGTGGAGCGGACCTTCAAGCACTTCTTTCTGGCACACAACTTGAAGTAGTTCATTTGCTCTTGGATAGGGAAGATGGCAGTGGAACTGGAAAGATGCCTATTATCACGGTTGCTCTTCTGGAGTCCATGGCATCCAAGGCTAAATGCCTAAATCATCAGTTTCAGAAGCTGAGAAGCGAATGTTGCACGGCATTTACAGCCAGTTTTTCAATTCAAAGTGGTCTGTCACTGAACAGGTATATCTCTCATCCTCTCTCATTGGTTCAGTTTGAATTTTAAAATTTATTGATAGTGTTGTATGTGAATGTGTAGTTTTAGAAGTAGTAGGTACATCTTAAAGATGAAGCTGTGCTAGCAAATTTAATATTTTATCGATTGGTAAAAAAACCATGATTGTCAATTTTGTTCGGTTATTGCTTATTATTTGGTGCAATTATGATAATGTTGGATTTTTGTTTTTATTTTACAATGTTAATTTATCGTAAATTGAACTTTTAGTACTTTCTTGGTTATTGAATATGTGCTAAACCACCATCCCATCAATAAATACCGTACATAAGTCTGAAGTGCCCATGCATATTACCTCCAA
This sequence comes from Sesamum indicum, assembly GCF_000512975.1. Lineage (NCBI taxonomy): Eukaryota > Viridiplantae > Streptophyta > Magnoliopsida > Lamiales > Pedaliaceae > Sesamum > Sesamum indicum. The sequence continues at coordinate 126,918 of NW_011628089.1, read as the reverse complement.
AGTCAACTACAACAGGGCAGTAAGTCAAGCAGAGTGACCCAAGCTGTTTAGACTGAGGCTCGGCTTAAACTTATTCGAGACTGCATTTTTTATTGTTTCTCTCTTGAATTTAAAAAGTTGAAAGCTATTCTGCACCCTCTATGAATGTTGAACGGAGCAAAATGTGTTAATCCCACATCTTTTTGTTATTAGTCTATAGCGTGAGTATACACAAACATCCATCAATGGCTGAATAAAGCATAATGTCTGAAGGCTACCAATGTCCATTTGTTATAGTATGAAGAAAGTGTACATACTTAGGAAAAAACCACAATAGCTTTGAAATCTTTATGCTGTAATATTTGAAGAAAGAAACCCGGGGATATTACTTTGTTTTTTTTGTGCTTAGAATGCCATTGTTACGGACATGTCTAATTTTGTAACCTTACCCCCTCTCTTGGAGTATAATTGTAGAAACTTAAGATTGTTACCAGTCTTGTAATGGAGATTTAGTTTTCAAGAAATGGAACCTCATGTGATATACTGAAGATAATTGGTTTTGTTTTCTGTTGGCTTTAGTAGTTTAATGGTAACTCTCATCATCAAATCTAACATTAAATTCTATGATACGTTGTGTCAACAGCTAGTCATTGCTGGAGATGGGTACTAAAGATTTGGATTTTGTACAACTGAACCAATTAATTGGAAGAAAAGCTGGTGGGATATCAGTATATCCTTTCACACCATCAGTTCGAGGGAAGGAGGAGCCCTGTAGCCATATAATTGTTCGGGGCTAAGCTATGTCAGAACGTGTTGGAGATTTATTTACCCTGGTAATTCTGGTATTTTTCTTTGTAATTTAATTACATGCGAATTTCGAAAACCACCATTGTCACTCTTCAAGTTGGTGGAGGGCCATAACATTGTTATCATGATGTTTAAATGAATTTGTGTAAGATTCCTTTGAACTATGTCTAGGTAGGTGGAAAGTGATGATACTTGCAAGCCAATCTTTTTACATAAATAGTTTGTATAGTCTAATGTGACTAAGCCATGACTCTAGGTATACTGGGTCATGGCGTAGTTGAAGAGTGTTTTGGTAGGTTGAAAAGTGTTGATACTTATAAGCCAGAATTTTTAAATAAATAGTTTGTGTAGTTTACTATGACTAAGCCATGATCCAAGGTACCTATTGGAGTTCCTTCTCTCATTCCATGCAATGTACTCGTGTTTATAACTTTATATCTATTTCCGTTCATTTAGTTTGGTGTATTTCTTGTGCATCTCTCATGTTTATGTATACCTAATATCTACTTGGGGGAATACTAGTCACTTTTTATACAGGTACTTCTGTGCATATTTATATTTATTCCTTTTGTTCATGTCCTTTTTAAGCATGGTGCACTTCTCTATATATTATAAAGTTTAAGAAAAGGGACAAACTGATAAGTTAACATCTTACGCTTGTCAGGGCATGGTCCTCTATGTGTTCTTGTTTTGTACTGTTGCCTTGTGTTCTAGTTTTGGTCTTATTGAATTGAATGGTAGGTTGTGTTATTCTCTAATGAAACTAACTGTCAAAGCTCGATTGGGAAACATGCTTTGGTCCTCAACTGTCGATTTTCTTATTAAATTTCTTAGAAACAACTGGAGATTGATTGATTCGGTTGTTGAAA
>NW_011628089.1:116474-125040 GCF_000512975.1 Sesamum indicum | reverse complement strand
CTGGTTGGATCTCTGAAAAAATGGGTGGTGTCAGGTTGATTTGTTTGGAGTCTTATTTTCACCTTTGATATTTGGAAAGCATGTTGATGTCTATAATATTATGAGATGCATCACCATCTGTTATATGACCAAGCCTTTGCTGGCCATTTGCTGAATTTTAGAAACTCGACTATAAACCATGATGGGTGTTTTGTTAATCGTGGGAAGTTAGCGTGCATGTGAGTTTTGTTTTGAATTACCTTTGCTAATTTGATAGATTATATTATTGTTAGCATTATACACTAGTATGCACTCTTTCACTTGATTATATAGAAACCTGGTGGAGATGAATCCATTATGTTTCTTGGCATCTGTTTATGAATGGATGTAGTGTCCAATCCATTTTAAGACCAACCTCAATTTCTTTCATGTGCGAAACTTTGAAAGGGAGATAGGAAAAAAAACAATTAGTACATCAAATTAATTTTCTTGTGCAGTAATTACAATGAAATAAAAGTATATATTGCTTTACTACTTCTATTTTGTGGGCTTTCTCTTGTGAGATCTTGCCAATTGCAAGCACAAGGGAGAGGGTGGAGGCTGAACAGTATTACCTGCAATAATTGTGGGCCAAAGAGTCCATTAGAGATTCTAGTTATGTGGGTGTTGGACAGTACCATGCAATGCAATGGTCAGTCAAAGTAAATTACTACTGTCTTGCATTGTGAATCCTAAAATGATGTTTTCTTGGCCATAGTTTTTCTATATTATAACTCTTTTGAGTGTAGTGTTGAGCAGTCAAGGATTTGTCTTTTAAAGCTTTAGACGTCAAGGAACTGAACACCAAGAAGATTCTTGTACGAGATGTGGAGACAGTTAATAGCTCAGACCATACATTTGATGTGCTGCGATTTTTTGTGGTACGAGATGTGGAGACAGTTACTAGCTCAGACCATACAACCCCCGTTCTTGACACCATCCCAATTTTCAGGGACGTGTTCTCTTCCCTTTTTACTTTTCGTTCCATTGTTTGAGTGGGTTTCTGTGCATAGATTGAGGACAATGCATCATGCATGTGCTTGTTGTGGGCAGAGGTATGTTGTTCTTTGTGGTTGTGATTGGTTTTTGGAAACGTGGTTGGATAGTCATTGTAGCACGATTCTTGCGAAATTGGTTGTGTTGCTGGAAATCTGAAAGTTGAAATTCATATTAATGTGTGGAATGTGGATGTGTGGGATGTGAAATTTTTTGTTTGGTGGCTGAAAAGTTTTATTGAACACCAACTTGTTAATGAAGTTAGTGTGTCTTGAGAAAAATATGTGAATTATCTTGTGGTAGTTGCTGAATTTTCAGATTGTCATCTTGAGATATCCCTTAGATTAATAGGAATTTTGGTTTAAGTCGAGATAAGTAAGAGAAACGGATGCTTGTGGCATATTAAAAAAACCCAAAAAAAAAAAAGGAAAATTGTGTTAACTATGTTCCATTGACTGCATCAAATTAACAATGTTCAAGAATCAACACAACAACCCTTTGTGTGAGCTTTTGGGCCAAAGCACTTCCATTTCAATAGTGCTTCTCTATTTATTTTGATTGAGGGCGTCAAACTTAGTGTGTCCATTCTAGAACTTGCTTGCGTAATACATTTTGAGACCACATTCTTGTTAGATTGGTGTATGAAAGTGATAAGGGCACTTAGGAAAAACCCATTGACTTGAACAGAGCCTACCTTGAATTCACCCATAGAAAAACTCATTTGAGCCTTTGCTTTTCTTTTCTTGGTTAAACCACGTTATAAGCTTGACTATCCCCTTTTTGGTTATTTCCTAAAGTGATATTGAACCCATTCAAGGGCATGGTGTTGGCTTGGTTGCTTTTAAGTTGACATGAAAGTGAGTTAATGTATTCAAGCTGCATACACGGATGCATCGTTAGCCCTAAGGGAAAGGAAAAAAAATGGAAAGAGAAATTGAAAAAAAACAAAAGGGAAGAAAAGTAATGAAAGAGAGAGGAAAAAAAGAAGGAAAAGAAAAAAAAGGAGAAAATGGGAAAAAAAGAGAAGAAAAATGATGAAACAGAGGAAAAAAAAGGAGAAAAAAGAAAAGATTACAAAAAAGATGGAGGAAAAGAAAAAAAAAGGAGAAGAAGGATGGTGAAACGGAGGAAAAAAGAAGGGGGAAAAAGAAAAGGAGGAAAAGATGCAGGAGATGCAATAAACATAAGAATTTCACGAGTTTTGACTGTTCAAAGCACTTGAATTAAGTCGAACGAAAATGCGCTGGAAGGATAAGCAACTAGGTTGGCATTGTGCCTTTGAATTCATAAGCCAAAGTTCGACCTATCTTTTGCCACACCTTGTCCTAAGCCCCATTACAACCCATCGAAAGACCCTTTGATTCATGCATTAATTTGCATTTCGTTCGTGGTGGAGATTTGATTCACAAGCAAGCCTATGGTAATGGCATTCTATGTATTGACTTGAGTGAAACCCGAATTCTTCAACACCTTATGTTATGAGTGATTACAATGACATCGTTGTGAGAACCCTTGTGAGAGTGTTGAGACTTGTTTCATTTGGTTTTGATGAAGTCAATGGGATACCTGCGTGTTGAATGTTGTGCTACAAGTGCTTGTTCTCAATATTGCTATCTCTTCTTAAACTATTAAGTCATATTAGTGTAGGGGATATACTTGAGTGACATGAAACGAAATTTGAGAATTGCTACTGGATCAAGACATGCTTGTGTTTGGATCAAGACATGCTTGATGTCAAGAATGGTTTTTGTGTGTGGAATCTGATAAGATATATTTTAGTGCTCCTATGCATGCACTTTTTCAAGTGATTGGGAAGGATCTTATTGCATGGATTGTCGATGTTAAGTTACCCCAATTTCATGGGAAGGAGCGTAAAGTAAGTTATAGGCGGCAAATTCAGCTCTTGTGTTATTGTGCTTGGTGGAATTTAGTCTAAAGTTCAGAGATAGCATGTCTTATACTTAATGTTGTCTATCATGTGCCTCTTTATTTGTGTTACTAATAATTATTTCACTAATGGGATCAAGAGAAGTCTTTAGGTATCACATACTACTTTACTCTTCTTCTTGTCCATATGGGTGTCAAGTTATCAATATTTTTCTCATCCAAAACGCTGAGGGTGGAGTTAATCCTAATTGCTTAAATTCGCTCTCTGCAGAAAGAGTAATTGTAAAAATGTTGAAACTATTATGGTCGTCTTTATCAACGGAGAAATGTGCTTATGTCATATGTTAAAGAATGATATGTGAAAACCGATTGTGCTATTTCTAAGAGTGCATATGTGAAAATCTTTCAATTGACAGCATGGAGAGTTCATGACCTCTGTCGTCTGCATTGGCTTCTGTAACTCATAAACTGAACCTTGAAAATTGATTCAAATCACCTTCATGGCCGAGAGGTCGTTAGGTGCGCTGAGCATGGACACGCCCAGTTATTTTTATGGTTAAATGAAAAGCTTTCAGTTTGCCATCAATGCCTTTTGTAAGTACCAATGTTTTTTGTTTTCGATTTCAGTGTCTTCTTATAAAGATTGAAGATTTAAAATGTTGGATACTTTTGAGTATAGGTTGGAAATTCACGAGATTCCATTCAAGTCGCCGCCGCTTGACTTTGGAAAGCTATCAATATCTGATGCTTCTCTGATAATAGGTATGTTCACACTTGGTTTTGGCTGAAAAAGCATTTTTGGCCCAATTAAATCTAATTTTCTTTTACATTTGGTTGGGTTAGTTCTGAAGTTACTACCACTTGTAAATGCTTGTCAAGTTAAATATTGTCAGTTGTTCAGAAAAAGTAAATTGTCGCTGTTTTTCATTGTGAATCCTAAAATTGCTCTTTCCTTGGCCATACTTTTTCAATATTATAACTATTTTGACTGTTGAGTAGTCAAGTGTCTTTTAAAGCTTTAAACCACCAAAGAATAACCAAAAAATACGATTAGTTCCTCTTAACGGCACCTTTCATTGTCTTGTTTCCTAATGGCACCTTTTATTGTCTTGTTGTTGTGCACGAACTGAAGATCACGAAGATTCTTGTACGACATGCGGAGGCAGTTAATAGCAGACTTTTCGTGGTAAGTTGTTTGGGTGTTGTTTGGTGTGTGAGGATGGGCATAAAAATTAGTCTTCTGATCTATCTTGTGTGCTTGTCATTTCTCTTTTTGCAGCCCATTCTAGGACATCTTTGTAATCATCTTGTTGTATGTAGAATGATAGAATTGTGTTGTTGACTTGCACTTGCTAAGACTGATGTGCTTACTTTTGTTTGATGACAAGCCTAATCCATCTCATGATTTGAAATCTAAAGAGAAAAATGAAGAGGGAAGACGCAACATTAAGACTGTGAAAGTATGTTCTCATCTCCCTCTCTCTCTTACATACTGCCTTGATCTCTTGTCCACTAGTATTGCTGAACAGTCCCTTGTTGTCTTCACCTTAATTATGGGGACTTCTAGTTTTACTTTATTGCTTGTGGCAGAATATATTCATATTACTACAATTATTCTTTTCCCCATCACACAGTGTGATTTAAATGTGGCCTCCAAGTTGGTATCTGTTTGAGGAAAAGTGAGATGTTGTACAGAAATTTACTTATTTGTTTGGATCAATAAGGGGAAGATAGGGGAAGGTGTAGTTGCTTTCCAAGGGGATGTATGATACTTATTCGGTGGACTTGTTTACTTCAACCTAAAGGAAGTAGTTGTGTGGTACTCCTTATTTGATACTATAGAAATAAAGCAGGGAGGAAAGATTGATTTTTTATGTTTACACGTTCAATATCTTCTTTCTTTTTTATGAAAAATGCAAATTAAGGGGTGACTCTGCTTTTGCTCCTAGACAGGATGGGAAAAATGGCTTTAGAGGGTTTCCTATACTTTAAATTTTCTTATACTTTAACTAGCTTCAGAACAGGAAACAAGGTGATGTACTGTGTTTTGCAATAAATTTTTCTTATACTTTAACTAGTTTCAGAATGGATCATGTATCCAGATCCCGAGGTTTTTTAGACATTGGCAATATGGAAAAGAAATCATAGAGGAAACTGGTGTGTGATTTAAGTGTTTAAGAGATCTGTACATTTGGAAATTGTTATAGGCATTAGGGATTTGGTGAGATTCAAAGGTAACAGTAACAATAAGACTTGGGGGGGGGGGAGGAAGTCATCGTGAATTTTTGTTGCGACACTCTGGTTGTGGAGAAGTTGTGCGATACATTGCTGCATATACTCCACTTCGAGTAACTCTGGTACCACACAGTGTAAACCTTGTCTCGTAGTGAATATTTCTGTTTTGGCATGATATTGTATTTTTATTCAGAGTTTTGTGTTGTGCTGTAACATTTTGTATTTGAAGTAAGCAACTCGAATTTAAACCAATTTGATGTCTGGTTTCTCTAAGATTTATCCTCCATTGTCCAACACTAACACTTTGTTGCGAAACTCAGGTTGTGGAGAAGTTGTGCGATACATTGCTGCATATATTCCACTTCGAGTAACTCTGGTACCACACAGTGTAAACCTTGTCTCGTAGTGAATATTTCTGTTTTGGCATGATATTGTATTTTTATTCAGAGTTTTGTGTTGTTTTGTAACATTTTGTATCTGAAGTAAGCAACTCGAATTTAAACCAATTTGATGTCTGGTTTCTCTAAGATTTATCCTCCATTGTCCAACACTGACACTTTGAAGAGCACCTCACTACCGCCATCACCATCACCACTACAACAATCAATCACCATCATGAAATTAAAAAAATTATTAGCATATACTGTGAATGCAAATATTTGGTTTATTTGGCTGACAGAAGCTTTGGTTATATTTTACTCATTCCCATTTGCATATACTTTGCTATTCTGGAATGATGTCTTATGGCTTTTGCTTAATGCTATGCTTTAGTTTTAAAGCCAGGAAAACGAGAATGCAATGCGTAAATATATTTTTATTGAGGTAACGGAGAGATAACCTTTTGCGTAGAACTTGTGTCAAGGGGGTCAACCCCTTTTAGGTATGGTACTGATAACAGTTTTGTGCAGTAGTGATCCTAGAACTTTTATGATCGGAAAGCTATGTTCTTTCATTGTTAGATAGGTTGGGGAGGCCGCATTATATTTTCTGGCATTGGTGCATTAGTCTCTCAACTTGAATATTACATGCATGTAGCTCTTGTGGTTATATTATTTGAGAAATCTTGTGATGTAACTTAAGAGTATGTTAATGATGTATACTTGGTCCGCATTTTTCCTTGATGCCTTTCCCTTTGTGGGGTTTTCTGAGTTTAGATGCAAATAATTAAAGTTGCACAACAAATTCATACATGATCACTTAATATAAGAAACTAGTCATCCTTGATAATACATATTTAAACACGCAAATATTGGATTGGCCGACTATTTGCTGAATTATATAGTAAATCTTCAATGACTTTTGTAGATGAAAGATTGACAAAAAACACTGAATTAATGGCAAAAGACGGCAGAGCCAATTCGGGTTCAGGGTCGAGACCAATGTCCTCATGCGGTCGTCTTTGGTTAATGGTGGAACTGCGTGTGGCCTGGTGAGACGACAAGTGGGTTTTGCCCATCAGCTTCTCACAGAGGCCACCTCAAGTAAGGCAAGTGGGTTTTGCCCATCAGCTTCTTGCCCATCTTCGAAAGCCTATCAGCAGCCAGTGTCTTAGCTACTGCTTCTGACTCCTACAGTGGCTTCTTCGAAGCAGGCGCTGCAAGAGAATGAAGCGAAGGATCCCAACCCGGGACAAACTGTTTGAGCACCGTTATTGAGAAATCAAGCGAATATATGTGGTACGTTTCGCTGGATTACTGAGTTTAAGGGTAGCTTATTGATTCAGTTTGAATTTTAAAACTTATTGATAGTTTTGTACGTGAATGTGCAGTTTTGGAAGAAGTATAGTAGGTACATCTTAATGATGAAGTTGTGCTAGCAAATTTAATATTTTATCGATTAGTAAAAGAATCCATGATTGTCAATTCGCGAAATTTGTAGGGTCATGGAACTAGTGACGAGGAAGATGTTCCTCTGGATTATGCAATTAGCTCTTAATTTGAAGCTTGTGTTGCCTTACATTAACCATGCCTTCCAAATTCAGCTGCTGAGGAATCCAGAGTTGGCTCTGAGAAACTGTTCTCCAAACCAGTTAGGATTTCTCTCTGAAGCACCTCTATATTTGGAGATTGAGCAATCCCTGGGTTTTCTTGACCATTTAATGTTGGGAAGCCCTGCTTCTCCTGTGAGAAAAATCCTGCTGGAGAGTGGTCTGGGCTATGTTCTTGTTGGTTGCAGGGATTGAAGTGAGCTCCTCCAGCCTCAGTTTAGTATTGGACTATAATTTTGTAACTTTACGCCTACCCTTGGAGTATAATTGTTGAAACTTCAGGTTGTTACCAGTCTTGCAATGAAAATTTAGTTCTCAAGAAATGGAACTCATGTGATATACTGAAGATAATTGGTTTTGTTTTCTGTTGGCTTTACTAGTTTCATGGTAACTTTCATCATCAAATCAAACATTAAATTGATATGGTATGCGGTGTCAAAAGCCAGTCATTGCTGGAGATGGGTACTAAAGATTTGGATTTTGTACAACTGAACCAATTAAGGAAGAAAAGCTGGTGGAATATCACTATATCCTGTCACACCATCAGTTCGAGGGAAGGAGGAGCCCTGCAGCCATATAATTGTTCGAGGGTGAGGCAAAGCTCTGTCAGGACGTGTTGAAGATTTATTTACCCTGGTAATTCTGGTATTTTTTTTTTGTAATTTAATTACATGCGAATTTCGAACCTCACCATTGTATCTTTTCAAGTTGGTGGAGGGTTATAACTTTGTTATCGTGATGTTTGAATGAAATTTGTGTAAGATTTCTATGAACTATTTTGTAGAATACTGCATAGGTAGGTTGAAAAGTGGTGGTGCTTGCAAACCAATTCTTTCCATAAATAGTTTGTATAGTCTATTGTGACTAAGCCATGACCCAAGGTGTGGGTCATGGCTTAACTGAAAAGTGTGTTGGTAGTTTTTTTACAGGTACATGTGTGCAAATTTATATTCATTCCTTTTGTTCGTGTTCTTTTTAAGCATGGTGCACTTCTCTATATATTAGAAGGTTTAAGAAAGGGGACGAACTGATGAGTTAACATCTTATGTTGGTCAGGGCTTGGTCCCCTATGTGTCTAGTTTTGTTTTGTTGCCTTGTGTTCTAGTTTTGGTCTTTTATTGAATTAAATGGTAGGTTTTGTCGTTTTCTAATGAAACCAACTGTCAAGCTCAATGGGACAACATGATTTTGTCCTCAACTGTTGCTTTCCTTTTCAAATTTATCAGAAGCAGCTGAAGTTGATTGATTCGGTTGTTCAAATTATCAACTGTAGGTCAACCGTGTTCTTCAAGATGTTCAATTGACTGACCAGAAGCGTTTTAAGCAGTTTGTTTCTCAAAGCAAAGCAAGAATGGAGATTGATCTCTGACAGAACTGAGACTAATTTGCCTTCTTCAACTAAGTCATGTTAATTGTTGATTTCCACAATAGGTTAAGAGGCAA
>NW_011628089.1:94596-116056 GCF_000512975.1 Sesamum indicum | reverse complement strand
TGCTTGTGTGGAGTATTGAGGATTAATGTTTCTAATTGTTGTTTGTTACCTAATATTTGACGTACTTTTCAGGTGGAGCAATGAACCACAAATTCAGATAATTTCCAAGAAGCGTTCTCCAAGGCAAAGAAGCATTGAAACAAAAATACAGCATGCATGGTGTTCTGGAAAGTAAGATTTACGACTTATATGACCTTTATGTTGAGGTAATATATCAGCTTTTAATACTTCCGTTCGATGAATATTGTTGTACTGATATACCTAACTTGCTAATTTCATTCCAAAACTTGAAGAAGATTCAGGCCCGCCTGTCACAAAGCTGTATGAAGAGGTAACTGGAATATGCGTGGTCCAGAATAGGTCCATTGTTTATGTGGAGGAACATAAATGCATTCGTGTAGATGGGAAAGTTGTGATTATGACCCTGTATTTTCTCACGTATTCTAGAGATTAGTTTGCCTCTTAAGTGAGAAATTGAAATGTTTGAACCTGCATTTTACCTCCTCGACGTAGATGCTACTACACACTGATATTGAAGCTATACATTCCTCCTATTTTGCAAGTGGGGTTTCACATTTTAGAGTGCACAAGAGATAACCAGTATTTGTTGCATCATTTGTGCTGCCACTAATACAGAATTGACATGGAGGGTGGCATTTCTGAGAACGAAAAGAGAGTTGCAGTGTAAAACCTGGGAATGTAAAATAGGGATGCCCAACAATTTGATTCTATTGCTTTTTTAGATTGAGGAACACCACCTCCTATTAGTACACTAGAAGAGGAGTCAGCGTAGCACGAACTTTATGTTGTCAAAATCATGTAATACTTGTAGCACTAGTGATGGTCTGTTTGGGGGGATAAATCATGCGGATAAACAGAAAATACAAAAACTTTTCCCATTGTTGTTGGATTTAGACATATAAGATGCCTAGAAAATGATGATTTGACGGGAGGATAAGTATCTCTCGGCTCCTTTGAGTTATTTGGATTAACATTTTATAAAATTTTCCATTGATCATTAGAAAATAGAAACAAGCAGGTATTCTTAGTCAAGAGTCCGTAAGAAATTCTAGGTATGTGGTTGTTGGACAATACCATGCAATGGAATGCTTAGTCCTGCCGCTGTTTTGCATTGTGTGTCCTAAATTGTTGTTTTCTTGGGCATACTTTTTGAATATTAACTCTTTTGAGTGTTGAGCAATCAAGGACTTGTCTTTTAAAGCTTATTGACTTATTAATTTAACGGCACCTTTTATTGACTTATTGTAGTCAAGGAACTGAAGAAGGAGAAGATTCTAGTACGAGATGCGGAGACAGTTACTAGCTTACACCATACATTTGATGTGTTGCGATCTTTTGTGGTAAGTTGTTCGGGTGTCATGTTATAAATACATGACCTCTTTGTGCTTGGCGTGTGAGGATGGGCATAAAAATTAGTCTTTGGATCTTGTGTACTTCTCATTTCTCTTTTTGCAGCAAATTCTAGTACATCTTTGTAAGCATCATGCTGTTTGTACAATGATAGGACTACGTTGTTGAGTTGCAGTTGCTAAGACCAACCTAATCCATCTGATGACAACCTAATCCATATGATGACAGCCTAATCCATCTGATGATTTGAAATCTAAAGAGAAAAATGAAAAGATGCAACGCAACATTAAAGCTGACAAAGTATGTTCTCGCTTACTTATCTCTCTCTCTCTCTCTCTCTGTCTCTCGCATACCGCTTGATCTCTCGTCCACTAGTATTCCAGGAGAGTCGCTTTTTGTCTTCACTTTAATTATGCGGACTTCTAGTTTTAGATCAATAAGGGGAAGATGAAAGGGGAAGAGTAGTTGCTTTTCAAGGCGAGGAATGATACTTATTCTGTGGACTCCTTTAGTTCAACCTAAAGGAAGGAGTTGTGTGGTACTTCTCCTTGCTTGATATCATAGAAATAAAGTAGGGAAGAAAGATTGATTTTTTATGTTTACACGTTCAAAATCATCTCTTTTTTATGGAAAAGAAAGCAAATTATAGAGGAAATTATATAGTTGATTTTTGTTGCAAAATTTAATTTGTGGAGATGTGCGATATATTGTTGCATATACTCCACTTAGATTAACTTTGTTAATATATAGTGTAAATCGTTGTCTCATAGTGAGTATTTTTTTTTAAGCATGATATTGTATTTTTATTCAGAGTTCTGTTTTATGCTATAACATTTTGTATCTGAAGTAAGCAACTCAAACTTAAACCAAGTTGATGTCTAGTTTCTCTGGAATGTATCCTCCATTGTCTGACCAATACTTGAAGAGCACCTCACTATCAACATCACCATCACCACTACAACCCACTATCACCATCATGAAATTAAAATAACATATTAGCATATGCTGTGAATGCAATATTTGGTTTATTTGGTTGACGGAAGGTTTGGTTATATTTTATTTGTTTCCATTTGCATATACTTTGTTGTTCTAGTACGATGTGTTATGAATTTTGCTTAATGCTATGCGTTAGTTTTAAAGCCATATTGTAGAAACTTGTGTGAAGGGGGTCAACCCCTTCTTTTTATTGGTGCAGATCAGTGATTTAAACGTAACCAAACAGGAATTAAAACTTTTCATGGAAATGTATTGGCACCAAATGGTGGATTCAAGGTTAGCATTTTTTATTTGTGGCAAGATTTTGGCTATTTTGATACTTATCTTGACTTATCTTGAGTAGTAGTTCCTCAATGATTGTTATGGTTACAATGCAGCTATTTTGATTAGATTATATACTTTATTTTCTCGATGTGTTGGTTGCTCTCAGAATGGGGAACAAAGGTGAATAACCATTTACCAATAAAAAACGTTAAAGTCATTTTTTTAAGAGGAACGTTTGACTTGCATAGTTGTTAAGATGGTTAAATTGGATCAGGGTCCAGAATAGATATAAAAAGAAAAACGTAAGGTCCAGAGGTGACTTTTTTTGCTTGATAAGAAATAATAGACAAATGGCAGTCATATTTGGGTTTGTTGCGTTGCTGTCATTTCTATGTTACTTGGTAGCCTTTCCTTTCTGCATAACAATTTAGGTTCATTTTTGTTTAAACCAAATGTTTTAAAGGCGCTGTCAACGGAGGGACCTTAGATTGGTACTTTGGAAGCAACCCTCATGGTGCTTAAGGTATATGCTTCGATTATCCAAAGATTAAAAATACTCTTTTGGACTTGATTTGGTTTGTTTAACAAAAAGCATGGCCTCATCCCTAGTGGTGGTGTTCTGTTGTCCACAATTAACTTATAATTATTGAAATTAAAGAGTCAAATTTTAAATCTTAAATTATTGCATCAATCATACTTGGGCTCAAGGTTACCATTAGTTTTTTATTCTATCACAAAATCTTAAATATTGTTTTTTTGTTGTTAATTTTAGTTATGATTGTATATTTTATCATATTTAAGCCTTTTTGCCTTATTTTTTTATTTAATTTTTCCTGTAAAATTTGAACTATTTAGTTTATTATTTCTATTATTTGTGAGTATATGTGCTTATCAAGATACATAATTTAGTATGTAATGTCTATTTTAACATTGATAAACTTGCATTGTATGGTTAGTGCTTTGTTAAAATTCTTATATGTATTTTGATATAAGTTAAATTTAATTTAAGTTAGACAATTTCATATGTTTTAGGTCACCATGGAAGCATCGTACTTTAATACATTTTTTATTTGTGGCAAGATTTTGGCTATTTTGATACTTATCTTGACTTATCTTGAGTAGTAGTTCCTCAATGATTGTTATGGTTATAATGCAGCTCATTTTGATTAGATTATATACTTTATTTTCTCGATGTGTTGGTTGCTCTCAGAATGGGGAACAAAGGTGAATAACCATTTACCAATAAAAAACGTTAAAGTCATTTTTTTAAGAGAAACGTTTGACTTGAATAGTTGTTAAGATGGTTAAATTGGATCAATAAAAAGAAAAACGTAAGGTCCAGAGGTGACTTTTTTTGCTTGATAAGAAATAATAGACAAATGGCAGTCATATTTGGGTTTGTTGCGTTGCTGTCATTTCTATGTTACTTGGTAGCCTTTCCTTTCTGCATAACAATTTAGGTTCATTTTTGTTTAAACCAAATGTTTTAAAGGCGCCGTCAATGGAGGGACCTTAGATTGGTACTTTGGAAGCAACCCTCATGGTGCTTAAGGTATATGCTTCGATTATCCAAAGATTAAAAATACTCTTTTGGACTTGATTTGGTTTGTTTAACAAAAAGCATGGCCTCATCCCTAGTGGTGGTGTTCTGTTGTCCACAATTAACTTATAATTATTGAAATTAAAGAGTCAAATTTTAAATCTTAAATTATTGCATCAATCATATTTGGGCTCAAGGTTATCATTAGTTTTTTATTCTATCACAAAATCTTAAATATTGTTTTTTTGTTGTTAATTTTAGTTATGATTGTATATTTTATCATATTTAAGCCTTTTTGCCTTATTTTTTTATTTAATTTTTCCTGTAAAATTTGAACTATTTAGTTTATTATTTCTATTATTTGTGAGTATATGTGCTTATCAAGATACATAATTTAGTATGTAATGTCTATTTTAACATTGATAAACTTGCATTGTATGGTTAGTGCTTTGTTAAAAATTCTTATATGTATTTTGATATAAGTTAAATTTAATTTAAGTTAGACAATTTCATATGTTTTAGGTCACCATGGAAGCATCGTACTTTAATAAAATGTAGGATTAAAACGGAGTTCGCTCCTTAAATTAAATATATGGCTAAATTATATAATTGATAGATTTAATCATGTTTGAAAGTATGATTATTCTCATTTTACTTTTAGAGAGTAGCATATATTTGTCTGTTTTATTAAATTCAAAATCAATAACTTTATTTAGGTCTTGGCGGCGTACTTTAAGCCAAATTTCAATCGAGTATGCTATTGTTGTTAATGCTCTTTATTAAGGTTTCATTCTGAATTGTAATTAACTTTTGATTGTCAGTGGTCAAAATATCTTTTGATATTTTTATTATTTAATCAGTCTTATTCTTATTACAAGATTAACTGATATTAAAAAATTAAATAATAAAATGTTCACTAAATATTTAAATTTTCTTTCACGTGCAAAGTTCTAGTGCTTTTATTTAATTGTCTAAGCTTATTTAATTAATTACATGTGCATAAAATATATTTTTCTACAAAAAAGTTGTCATTTTGCATATAAATAAATGAACAAATTGATTAATACTTGTTTCTATGATTGTAGACAACAAGATGCAATAAAATAAGACGTACAAATAATTTGTTGATATATGAAAGAAAATAATAATACGAAAAAGAATGACATCTGGTATATATGACAATTGTTTCAACTTATTTGTATCATACTATGAGTGCATTAGAAACAAAAAAAATGACATCCGACGTGTGACAATTATTTAATCTTATTTGTATATGTACAGATTTTTAATTGAATTTTTGAAGTTATTTATGACTGATATGAAAAAATTTTGAAGATTCATCATTTTTTAATGTTCATATGTTCTATAAACGATAGCACGAAGTTTGTATAGTTTATTAATATTTGTGAGCAATACTATAATTATAACAATTTAATTTATCCACACGGATTGAGTATATAATTGACTTTCGATTGTGTGGTTAAAATATCCTTTTTTTATCTTTCTTTCGAAATTGGATATGTTTTTGTTGAATAGCTGAAAGACTAATCACCCTGAATTAAATGTCTTGCTTAATTTATATAATTGATAGATTTAAAAATTTAACTCCATCATCATATTCGGAATGTATTTTTATGGTTATTTTCACTTTATTTATTTTAAATTAAGAATTTTATTTAGGCAATAATAGTGATGTCCTATCAGTATTGTAGGACTCCTTTCATTTTGAGATTATTTGCTTCCTTTCATTTAATTAAAATATATTGGGTACGTTTTGTTATCTGGTTATTTTATTAAGCATGAGGAGATTAGAATAATCATTTTATTGGGTTATAACTTACTGTAGCTATATTTATTTAAAATTTTTGTTTTTTATGTACAATTTAACAGTTTTTTGGTTTGTTTATCTTCTCTTTCATTTAATTAAATAGAAATAATAAAAAATTCAATTGTTTGAATTAACCTTTTATATGTATGTAACAAGGTCAATTAGTGAAAATAAAATCTAAATTGAAAGGACTCTTACATGTCTTTGGATTCATTTTTTAGTGTTTTGTTTTGTGTTGTAGAGATAGAGAGAGAAAACAAGAGTTATGTTTCGAAAATTAGTGTATGTCTCTATTTATTTTTGGAGGTAACTTAAGATATTTTTTGGAGGGATAAGATTCTCTGTTGATTTGTCAAATTATATCCCCTTTATATGTATTTATATTTGTTGGTGGATCAAAATATATATAATTATATGTGTTGTAAATAAGTTATTAAATTTTATTTTTTTGAAATAATAATTATATATTTTATAAATCATATTATTTGTAATTAATCACATCACTTCCACTATAATTAATTATTAATTAAAACATCACTACCAATTTTAGTAACATAATAATAAATAATTATTTCTTTATGTATTTTGTCACTAATTAATGAAGGAAATGAACATGCCAAAATAATAAGTTCTAATCACTTGAAAAAGTTCTAGTTTGTAAAGATTATAAAATTAGTGAGAGAATATCGTGCATAAAGTTTTCTGATAAAATTTGAACTATTTAGCATATTGTTTCTATTATTTATGGTGTATGTACTGTTAGTGTTTGATAAATTAAGTGTATAATGTCTATTTTGAAGTTGATAAATTTGATTTGTACTGTTAGTGTTTAGTTAAAATTCTAATATTATTTTAAGTTAAATCATTTTGTATGTTTTAGGTCACCATGAAAGTATCACACATATTATTGATAAGATTCTCTATTGATTTGTCGAATTATATCCCCTTTATATGTATTTATATTTATTGGTGGATCAAAATATATATAATTATGTGTTGTAAATAAGTTATTAAATTTTATTTTTTTGAAATAATAATTATATATTTTATAAATCATATTATTTATAATTAATCACATCACTTCCACTATAATAATAAATAATTATTTCTTTATGTATTTTGTCACTAATTAATGAAGTAAATGAACATAACAAAATAATAAGTTCTAATCACTTGAAAAAGTTGTACTTTGTAAAAATTATAAAATTAGTGAGAGAATATCGTGCATAAAGTTTGCTGATAAAATTTGAACTATTTAGCATATTGTTTCTATTATTTATGGGTATGTACTGTTAGTGTTCAATAAATTTAGTATATAATGTCTATTTTAATGTTGATAAATTTGATTTGTACGGTTAGTGTTTGGTTAAAATTTTATAATTATTTTAAGTTAAATCATTTTGTATGTTTTAGGTCACCATGAAAGTATCACATATTAGTAAAATACAGGGTTAAAATGGAGTTCGCAAATTGAATTAAATATTTTAGTTAGATTATATCATTGATAAGATTCTCTGTTGATTTGTCGAATTATATCACCTTTATATATATTTATATTTATTGGTGGATCAAAATATATATAATTATGTGTTGTAAATAAGTTATTAAATTTTATTTTTTTGAAATAATAATTATATATTTTAGAAATCATATTATTTATAATTAATCACATCACTTTCACTATAATTAATTATTAATTAAAACATCACTACCAATTTTAATAACATAATAATAAATAATTATTTCTTTATGTATTTTGTCACTAATTAATGAAGGAAATGAACATGCCAAAATAATAAGTTCTAATCACTTGAAAAAGTTCTATTTTGTAAAAATTATACAATTAGTGAGAGAATATCGTGCATAAAGTTTCCTGATAAAATTTGAACTATTTAGCATATTGTTTCTATTATTTATGGGTATGTATTGTTAGTGTGTGATAAATTTAGTATATAATGTCTATTTTAAAGTTGATAAATTTGATTTGTACGGTTAGTGTTTGGTTAAAGATAAATTTGATTTGTACGGTTAGTGTTTGGTTAAAATTTTATAATTATTTTAAGTTAAATCATTTTGTATATTTTAGGTCATCATGAAAGTATCACATATTAGTAAAATACAGGGTTAAAATGGAGTTCGCGAATTGAATTAAATATTTTAGTTAGATTATATCATGGATAAATTTAATCATATTTTTACACAATAGCATATAGTTATTTTTCTATTGAATTCAAAAACTAAAAATTTTGATTAGCCAATCAAAATGACGTACTATAAGTACCTTTTTATAACTTATTAATATTTTTTAGTAGTATAACCATACTATTATTTATGTGGATCGAATACACTATCGTTGCTAGTGCTATTTATTAAGGTTCCATCTTGTATGATAATTAATTTTTTATTGTCATAATATTAAATGGTTAAAATATCCTCTGATATATTTATTATTTAATTTTAGCTCTTACACTTATTACAAGATTAATTGATATTGAAAAATTAAATCATAAAAAGTTGACTTAACTTTCTTTCATGCGTAAAGGTTTAGTGCTTTGTTTATTTATTTAAGCTTATTTAATTAATATACATGTGTATTAAAATATATCTTTTATGTAAAGAAGGCCATTTTAATAAAAATAAATGAACAAATTATCGCTATGACAGAAGACAACTAAAGGGAATAAAATAAGGTGTACATATAATTTATTTATATATGAAAGAAAATAATAATACAAAAAAATGACATCTGACATATGTGACAATTGTTTATTTGTATCATATTATAAGTGGACCTTTAATTGAATTTTGAAAACTAGTTTGAAGTTATTTATGATAGATATGGATTGAAAACTTTGAATAATGATGATTAGAAATATGTTATTGAAACGATACCATAAAGTTAATTTATTAAATGATTTTTTGAGTGATTGTATAATTATACCAATTTAATTTATCCATACGGATTGAGTATAACTGACGTTTGATTGTATAATTTAATATATCCTCTGTTTTTTTATTAGCTATTTATAAAACTAATAATAATTGGTTTAAAATAAAATGTAAAGTTAGAAATGAATTTTGTACCTTAAATTAAACATCTTACATAATTTATATAAATTGATAGATGTAAAAATTTTAACTCCATCATCATATTTCAAAAATGTGTTTTCGCGATCATTCTCATTTTATTTATTTCAAACTCAAAATTTTATTTAGGCAATAATAATGACACACTTTAAGTTCTGTAGAACTATTTTCATTTTAAGATTATTTTTTTTCCCTTAAAAAGTATATATTGGGTATATTTTGTTAACTAGTTATTTTTTAAGTTTGAGAGGATCAAAATAATTATTGTAAAAGAGTTGTAACTTATCATAGCTATATTTATTTAGAATTTTCTATCTTTTTATGCTTAATTCAATTGTACAGTTACTTAATTTATTTATCTTTTTTTTTTAGTTAGATAAATAGAAAGAATAAAAAATTCAATTGTTTGAATTGAATCTTTCATATATATGTAATGAGGTCAATTAGGAAAAATAAAGTCTAAATTAAATGGACTGTTACATATTCTCGGATTCTTTTTTGGAGTGTTTGTGGAGATTGAAAGAAAACAATAAAAATAAATAAATATATTTTGAAATTTGTGTTTGTTTGAATTTGTTTTTTAAGCTAACTTAAAATAGATATATGTTGTATATTTACTTTTTCTTGGTAGAACAAAATTCACTGTTAATTTATCAAATTATATTCCCTTTATATATCTATTTATAACCTGCATTGAAATATATATAATTATGTGTAATAAATAATAATTTTTATAAATTATTTATAATTAATCTCATCACTTCTACTATAATTAATTATAAATTAAAAGTATCATGTAAAATGAAACCTTAATAAATAGCACTAGTAGCAATAGCATACTTGATTTATGTGTATATACTACTCAAAAACGTTAATAAATTATGAAAAATGTTCTATAATATGTCATTTTGATTTTCTAAAAGTGTGTGATTTTGAATTTGATAAAATAGATAAATATATGCTATTTTCTAATAGTGAAATGAGAATGGTACAAATATATCTTCCAAATAGGAATAAATCTATCAATGATGTAATTTATCAAGATATTTAATTTAAAGCGTGAATTCTATTTTAATCTTGCATATTTAATTTAGGACGCAAGTTTTATTTTAATCTTGCATTTTATTAATATGTGATACCAGGGTGACGTAAAACATATGAAATCATTTAATTTAAAATGAATCTAAAGCATATTTATTCACAAATAATACAAGTAGTAGGCAAAATAGTTCAAATTTTATCATGAAACTTTATGAACAATATCACTAATTTTATAATTTTTACAAAATAAAACCTTTTTTTTGAGTGTCTAGAACTTCTTTTGTTGGCGTGTTCATTTATTTCAATAAGTAGTGACCAAACACATAAAGAAATAATTAATTATTTAGGAAAAAGTATTATTTTAGTCCGTTAAATATACCTAATTTTAATTTTAGTCCGATAACTATGTCCATTTTTGTTTAGGTACAGTAACTTAAGAAATTGCTTACTTTTATTCCTCTGACAGATTTTCGAACAATTTTACCCCTATGCAACTTTTGAAAGGCAATTTTAGTCCATATGCACTCATAGGGGTAAAATTGTCCGAAAATTTGTCAGAGGACTAAAAGTAAACAATTTCATAAGTTACTGAATCTAAATAAAATGGACATAGTTATCTAACTAAATTAAAATTAGACATACTTAGCAAACTAAAATAATACTTTTCTCAATTATTTATGAAATACATAATCACTTTGTTAAAAAGGGCACTGATGTTAATAGTTAATTGTAGTAGAAGTGATATGATTAATTATAAATAATATGATTTATGAAATATGTAATTATTATTTAAAAAAATATAAAATACATCTATTTTAGGTCACCTTCAAAAATAAATCTAGATATGCACCAAGTTTGAGACATACCTGTTTATTTATCTCTCCACCACACAAAATAAAACACACAAAAAATAAATGTAAACATATCTAACATTCCATTCACTAGACTTTATTTTCACTAGTTGACGTCTTTAATTCAAACAATTGAACTTTTTATTATTTTTATTTATGTAACTAAAAGAGAAGATAAATAAACTAAATAACTGTACAATTAAAAAGTGCATAAAAATAAATCTTTTTAATTAAATATAACTACGATAAATACAACTCATTACAATGATTATTCGAATCCCCTTAATAAATAACTAGTTAAAAACACATATCATTTTTCAATTAAATGAAAGGAAATAAAATAATTTTAAAATAAAAAGAGTTCAAGTTTTTAGTTTGATGTAAATACAATGACAATGATCGTGAAAATACATTTTTAAATATGATGATGGAGTTAAATTTTTTTAGATATTTAATTTAGGGTGCAAAATTCATTTTTAACCCTACATTTTATTTGATATTTAATTTAGGGTGCAAAATTCATTTTTAACCCTACATTTTATTTTAAACTAATTATCATTAATCTAGAAACAGAATAGATCCAATTTCAGAAGAAAAAAGAACAAAGTATATTTTAACCTTTCAATCAAAATTCAATTATACCCAATTCGTATTACTCAAAAATATTAATAAATTATACAAATATCATAATATTGTTTAAAAAACATATGATTATTAAAAAATGATCATTGTTCAAAATTTTCAACCCATATCTCTATGTTTTTAATTTATTTTGCATTTGCACAATCAATAAAAGATTCACTCATAGTAGGATACAAATAAGATGAAACGATTGTCATATATGTTAGATGTCATTCTTTTTTGTTTTTGATGCAGTTATAATTCGATACAAATAATTAAACAATAGTCTGATGTCATTCCTTTTTGTGTTATTATTTTCTTTAATATATCAACAAATTATTTGTACGCCTCATTTTTATTCTCTTTAGTTGTCTTCAATCATAGCAACAAGTATGAAAATTTTAATTTGAATAATTAATTATTTGCACATGAAAGAAAATTTAAATATAGAGTAAATTTTTTATTACTTAATTTTTGTTAATATCAATTAATCTTGTAATAAGAGTAAGACTAATTAAATAATAAATATATCAAAGGATATTTTAACTACTTAATATTATGAAAAAATGAATTTGATATGTTTATACTACTCAAAAATATTAATCACTTACGAAAAAGTTCTATAGAACGTCATTTTAATTGCCTAAATAAAGTTTTTAATTTTGAATTGAATAAAACAAATAAATGTATATTATTATTTAAGAGTAAAATGAGAATAATCATACAAATATATTTTTCAAATATGATGAAATCTATCAATTATATCATTTAACCAAAATATTTAATTTAAAGTGCAAACTCCATTTTAAATTTTATTGTGACATAAAACATACAAATCAAGTTTATCAACATCAAATTAGACATTACATACTAAATTATGTATCTCAACAAGCATATATTCTCACAAAAATAGTAATAATATGCTAAATAATTCAAATTTTATCACAAATTTTACAAAATAGAACCTTTTCCGAGTGTTTAAACGTATTTTTTTGTTTGACACATTTATTTATTTCAATAATTAGTGACAAAATAAAAAATAATAATTATTTATTTATTAAATATATAATTATGTTATTAAAAGTTGTAGTGATGTTTTAATTTATAATTAATTATAGTATAAGTGATGAGATTAATTATAAATAATTAATAATTTATGAAACATATAATTATTATCTATACACATAAATAGATATGTATAAAGAGAATATAATTTGACAAATTAACAATGAATTTTATTCCACCAAGAAAAACTAAACATACAACATATATTTTAATCTATTTCAAGTTAGCTTAAAAAACAAATTCAAACAAACACCAATTTCAAAACATATTTATTTATTTTTATTTTTTTTCTTTCAATCTCCACAAACACTCGAAAAAAGAATCCAAAAACATATAACAGTCCTTTTAATTTAGACTTTATTTTTGCTAATTGACCTCATTATATATATATGAAAGATTTAATTCAAATAATTGAATTTTTTATTCTTTCTATTTATCTAACTAAAAAAGAAGATAAATAAACTAAGTAACTGTACAATTGAATTAAGTATAAAAAGATAGAAAATTCTAAATAAATATAACTATGATAAGTTACAACTATTTTACAATAATTATTTTAATCCTCTCAAGCTTAATAAATAACTAATTAACAAAATATATCCAATATATACTTTTTAAGGGGAAAAAAATAATCTCAAAATGAAAATAGTTCTACAGAACTTAGACTGTGTCATTATTATTGCCTAAATAAATTTTTAGTTTGAAATAAATAAAATGAGAATGATTGCATAAACACATTTTTGAAATATGACAATGGAGTTAAAACTTTTACATCTATCAATTTATATAAATTATGTGATGTTTAATTAGGGTGCAAAATCCATTTCTAGCTGTATATTATATTTTAAACCAATTATTATTAGTCTTACAAATAGCTAATAAAAAAACAGAGGTTATTTTAATCATACAATCAAACGTCAGTTATACTCAATCCGTATAGATAAATTAAATTGGCATAATTATACAATCACTCAAAAAATTTAATAAATTAACTTTATAGTATCATTTAAATAACATATTTCTAATCATCATTATTCAAAGTTTTCAATCCATGTCAATCATAAATAACTTCAAACTATTTTGCAAAATCCAATTAAAGGTCCACTTATAATATGATACAAATAATATTAAACAATGATTACATATATGTTACGTCATTCTTTATATTTTTGATGCACTCATAATTTCATATGTCACATATGTCAGATGTCATTTTTTTTGTATTATTATTTTCTTTCATATATAAACAAATTATATGTACACCTTATTTTATTCCCTTTAGTTGTGTTCTGTCATAGCGATAATTTGTTCATTTCTTTTTATTAAAATGGCCATCTTTACATAAAAGATATAATACACATGTAATATTAATTAAATAAGCTTAAATAAATAAATAAAAGTATTAAATCTTTACGCGTGAAAGAAAGTTAAGTCAGCTTTTTATGATTTAATTTTTCAATATCAATTAATCTTGTAATAAGTGTAAGAGCTAAAATTAAATAATAAATATATCAGAGGATATTTTAACCATTTAATATTATGATAATAAAAAATTAATTATCATACAAGATGGAACCTTAATAAATAGCACCAGCAACGATAGTATACTCAATCCACATAAATAATGGTATGTTATACTACTAAAAAATATAAATAAGTAATAAAAAGGTACTTATAGTACGTCATTTTGATTGGCTAAACAAAAGTTTTAGTTTTTGAATTCAACAGAAAAAATAACTATATGCTAATGTCTAAAAATATGATTAAATCTATCAAATAATCTAACATTTGCGAACTCCATTTTAACCCTATATTTTAGTAATATGTGATACTTTCATGGTGACCTAAAACATACAAAATGATTTAACTTAAAATAATGATAGAATTTTAAATCTAATGATTATGTCAAAATAAATAAGAATTTTAACCAAACACTAACAATAAAAATCAAATTTATCAACTTTAAAATAGACATTATATACTAAATTTATCAAACACTAACAGTACATACCCATAAATAACAGAAATTATATGCTAAATAGTTCAAATTTTATCAGGAAACTTTATGCACGATATTCTCTCAATAATTTTATAATTTTTACAAAATAGAACTTTTTCAAGTGATTAGAACTTATTTTTTTGGCATGTTCATTTATTTCATTAATTAGTGACAAAATACATAAAAAATAATTATTTATTATTATGTTACTAAAATTGGTAGTGATGTTTTAATTAATAATTAATTATAATGAAAGTGATGTGATTAATTATAAATAATATGATTTATAAAATATATAATTATTATTTCAAAAAAATAAAATTTAATAACTTATTTACAACACATATAATTATATATATTTTGATCCACCAACAAATATAAATACATACAAAGGGAATATAATTAATAAATCAACAGAATCTTATCCCTCCAAAAAACCTCCAAAAATAAATAAAAACATATGCTAATTTTCGAAACATAGCTCTTGTTTTCTCTCTCTATCTCTACAATACAAAACAAAACACTAAAAAATAAATTCAAAGACATGTAAAAGTCCTTTCAATTTAGACTTTATTTTCACTAATTGACCATGTTTCATACATATAAAAGGTTAATTCAAACAATTGAATTTTTTATTATTTCTATTTAATAAAAGAGAAGATAAATAAACCAAAAAACTATTAAAAAGTTATAACCCAATAAAATGATTATTCTAATCTCCTCAAGCTTTATAAATAACCAGACAACAAAATGTACCCAATACATTTTAATTAAATGAAAGGAAGCAAATAATCTCAAAATGAAAGTAGTCCTAGTATACTGATAGGACATCACTATTATTGCTTAAATAAAGCTCTTAATTTAAAATAAATAAAGTGAAAATGACCATAAAAATACATTTTCCAAATATGATGGAGTTATATTTTTTAAATCTATCAATTATATAAATTAAGCAAGACAGTTAATTCATGGGTGATTAGTCTTTCAGCTAGTCAACAAAAACAAATCCAATTTCAAAAGAAAGAAAAAAAGAGGATATTTTAACCACACATCGAAAGTCAATTATATACTCAATCCGTGTGGATAAATTAAAATGTTATAATTATACTATTACTCAAAAATATTAATAAACTATACAAACTTCATGCTATCATTTAAAGAACATATGAACATTAAAAAATGACCAATTTTCAAAGTTTTTCCATATCAGTCATAAATAACTTCAAAAATTCAATGAAAAATCCGTACATATACAAATAAGATTAAATGATTGTCACAAAAATTCAATGAAAAATCCGTACATATACAAATAAGATTAAATGATTGTCACATGTCGGATGTCATTCTCTTTGTTTCTAACGCACGCATAGTATGATACAAATAAGTTGAAACAATTATCACATATATCAAATGCCATTTTTTTTTGTATTATTATTTTCTTTCATATATCAACAAATTATTTGTACGTCTTATTTTATTCCATCTTGTTGTCTACAATCATAGAAACAAGTATTAATCAATTTATTCATTTATTTATGTGCAAAATGACATCTCTTTTGTAGAAAAATATATTTTATGCACATGTAATTAATTAATTAAGCTTAGACAATTAAATAAAAGCACTATAACTTTGCACGTGAAAGAAAATTTAAATATTTAGTGAACTTTAAGAGTAACACTAATTAAATAATAAAAATATCAAAAGATATTTTAACCACTGACAATCAAAAGTTAATTACAATTCAGGATGGAACCTTAATAAAAAGCATTAACAACAATAGCATACTCGATTTAAATTTGGCTTAAAGTACGCCATCAAGACCTAAATAAAGTTATTGATTTTGGATTTAATAAAACAGACAAATATATGCTACTGTCTAAAAGTAAAATGAGAATGATCATACTTTCAAACATGATTAAATCTACAATTATATAATATAGCCAAGATATTTAATTTAAGGAGCGAACTCCGTTTTAATCCTACATTTTATTAAAATACGATGCTTCTATGGTGACCTAAAACATATGAAATTGTCTAATTTAAATTAAATTTAACAATTATATCAAATAAAAAATTAATGGTAGCCTTGAGCCCAAGTAAGACTGATGCAATAGTTTAAGATTTAACATTTGACTCTTTAATTTCAATAACTATAAATTAATTGTGGACAACACACCACCAATTTAATCAAATATGATCCTTGTATTAAATACCACTAGTGATGAGGTCATGCTTTTTGTTAAACAAACCAAATCAAGTCCAAAAGAGTATTTTTAATTTTTGGATAATCGAAGCATGTACCTTAAGCACCATGAGGGTTGCTTCCAAAGTACCAATCTAAGGTCCCTCCATTGATGGCACCTTTAAAACATTTGGTTTAAATAAAAATAAACCTAAATTGTTGTGAAGAAAGGAAAGGCTACCAAGTAACATAGAAATGAACAGCAACGCAACAAACCCAAATATGACTGCCATTTGTTTATTATTTCTTATCAAGCAAAAAAAGTCACCTTTGGACCTTACGTTTTTCTTTTTATGTCTATTCTGGACCCTGATCCAATTTACCTATCTTAACAACTATGCAACTCAAACGTTCCTCTTAAAAAAATGACTTTAACGTTTTTTATTGGTACATGGTTATTCAACTTTGTTCCCTATTCTGAGAGCAACCAACACATCGAGAAAATAAAGTATATAATCTAATCAAATGAGCTGCATTGTAATCATAACAATCATTGAGGAACTACTACTCAAGATAAGTATAAAAAATAGCCAAAATCTTGCCACAAATAAAAAATGCTAACCTTGAATCCACCATTTGGTGCCAATACATTTCCACGAAAAGCTTCAATTCCTGTTTGATTACATTTAAATCACTGATCTGCACCAATAAAAAGAAAGGGTTGACCCCCTTCACACAAGTTTCTACAATATGGCTTTAAAACTAACGCATAGCATTAAGCAAAAGCCATAACACATCGTACTAGAACAACAAAGTATATGCAAATGGAAACAAATTAAATATAACCAAACCTTCAGTCAACCAAATAAACCAAATATTGCATTCACAGCATATGCTAATATGTTTTTTTAATTTCATGATGGTGATAGAGTGTTGTAGTGGTGATATTGATAGTAAGGTGCTCTTCAAGTATTGGTCAAGTATTGGTCAGACAATGGAGGATATATTCCAGAGAAACTGGACATCAACTTGGTTTATGTTTGAGTTGCTTACTTCAAATACAAAATGTTATAGCATAAAATAGAACTCTGAATAATAAAAAACAATATCATGCCCAAAAAGAAATACTCACCATGAGACAACGGTTTACACTATATAGTAACAAAGTTAATCTAAGTGGAGTATATGCAACAATATATCGCACATCTCCACAACTTGAGATTTGCAACAGCAAACTGTCACCCCCCCCCCCCCCCAAAAAAAAAAAAAACAAATTATTGCTATTTCCTTGAATCTCACCAAATCCCTAATGCCTATAATGATTTCCAAATGCAAAGATCTCTTAAACACTTAAATCACACACCAATTTCCTCTATAATTTGCTTTTTTTTTTTCCATAAAAAAGAGATGATTCTGAACGTGTAAACATAAAAAATCAATCTTTCCTCCCTACCTTATTTCTATGATATCAAGCAAGGAGAAGTACCACACAAATACTTCCTTTAGGTTGAACTAAAGGAGTCCACAGAATAAGTATCATTCGTCCCCTTGAAAAGCAACTACTCTTCCCCTTTCATCTTCCCCTTATTGATCTAAATAAAGCAGTAAATTTCTGTACTTACATCTTACTTTTTATTAAACATTTTATCAAACAGATACCAACTCGGAGGCCACATTTAGCTCATGCTATGTGATTGGAAAAGCAACTACTCTTCCCCTTTCATCTTCCCCTTATTGATCTAAAACTAGAAGTCCGCATAATTGAAGTGAAGACAAAAAGCGGCTCTTCTGGAATACTAGTGGACGAGAGATCAAGCGGTATGCGAGAGAGAGAGAAACAGAGAGAGATAAGTAAGCGAGAACATACTTTGTCAGCTTTAATGTTGCATCTTCTCTCTTCATTTTTCTCTTTAGATTTCAAATCATCAGATGGATTAGGTTGTCATGGATTAGGTTGTCATCAGATGGATTAGGTTGGTCTTAGCAACTGCAACTCAACAACGTAGTCCTATCATTGTACAAACAGCATGATGCTTACAAAGATGTACTAGAATTGGCTGCAAAAAGAGAAATGAGAAGTACACAAGATCCAAAGACTAATTTTTATGCCCATCCTCACATGCCAAGCACAAAGAGGTCAGGTATTTATAACATGACACCCGAACAACTTACCACAAAAGGTCGCAACACATCAAATGTATGGTATGAGCTAGTAGATGTCTCCACATCTCGTACAAGAATCTTCTTCGTCTTCAGTTCCTTGACTACAATAAGTCAATAAAAGGTGCCGTTAAATTAATCATATCCTTTAGTGGTTTAAAGCTTTAAAAGACAAGTCCTTGATTGCTCAACACTCAAAAGAGTTAATATTCAAAAAGTATGCCCAAGAAAACAACAATTTAGGACACACGATGCAAAACAGCGGCAGGACTAAGCATTACATTGCATGGTACTGTCCAACAGCCACATACCTAGAATTCGGCAGGACTAAGCATTACATTGCATGGTACTATCCAACAGCCACATACCTAGAATTTCTTATGGACTCTTGACTAAGCATACCTGCATGTTTCTATTTTCTAATGATCAATGGAAAATTTTATAAAATGTTAATCCAAATAACTCCCGTCAAATCATCATTTTTCTAGGCATCTTATATGTCTAAATACAACAACAATGGGAAAAGTTTTTGTATTTTCTGTTTATCCGCATGATTTATCCCCCCAAACAGACCATCACTAGTGCGACAAGTATTACATGATTTTGACAACATAAAGTTCATGCTACGCTGACTCCTCTTCTAGTGTACTAATAGGAGGTGGTGTTCCTGAATCTAATAAAGCAATAGAATCAAATTGTGGGTGATGCAAATTAACAAAACACCCATCATTGTTTAGCCTAGTTTCTAAAATTCAGTCAATGGCTGGCAAACGCTTAGTCTATATAACATATGGTGATGCATCTCATAATATTTTACGACATCAACATGCTTTCCAAATATCAAAGGTGAAAATTAGACTCCAAACAAATTAACCTGACACCAACCATTTGTTCAGAGATCCAACAAGCAACACTGAGCTTTGCATCCATCCTTGCAGTGCAATGCTATGTCCACTTGCCTCTTAACCTATTGTGGAAATCAACAATTAACATGGCTTAGTTGAAGAAGGCAAATTACTCTCAGTTCTGTCATAGATCAATATCCATTCTTGCTTTGCTTTGAGAAACAAACTGCTTAAAACGCTTTTGGTCGGTCAATTGAACATCTTGAAGAACACAATTGACCTACAGTTGATAATTTGAACAACCGAATCAATCAATCTTCAGCTGCTTCTGATAAATTTCAATCTTTCCTCCCTGGTTGAGGACCAAAGTATCAAATAAGGAGTACCGCACACCAAGCCCTGACCAGCATAAGATGTTAACTCATCAGTTGTCCCCTTTCTTAAACCTTCCAATATATAGAGAAGTGAACCACGCTTAAAAAGAACATGAACAAAAGGAATGAATATAAATATTCACACATGTACCTGTAAAAAAACTACCAACATCCTTTTCAGTTAAGCCATGACCCAAATCTTCGGTCATGGCTTACTCACAATAGATTATACAAACTATTTATGTAAAAGAATTGGTTTGCAAGTACCACCACTTTTCAACCTACCTATGCAGTATTCTACGACATACTTCAAAGAAATCTTACACAAATTCATTCAAACATCACGATAACAAAGTTATAACCCTCCACCAACTTGAAAAGATACAATGGTGAGGTTCGAAATTCGTATGTAATTAAATTACAAAGAAAAATACCATAATTACCAGGGTAAATAAATCTTCAACACGTCCTGACATAGCTTTGCCTCACCCTCGAACAATTATATGGCTGCAGGGCTCCTCCTTCCCTCGAACTGATGGTGTGAAAGAATATAGTGATATCCCACCAGCTTTTCCTTAATTGGTTCAGTTGTACAAAATCCAAATCTTTAGTACCCATCTCCAGCAATGACTGGCTGTTGACACCGCATACCATATCAAATTTAACGTTTGATTTGATGATGAGAGTTACCATGAAACTAGTAAAGCCAACAGAAAACAAAACCAATTATCTTCAGTATATCACATGAGTTCCATTTCTTGAAAACTAAATTTTCATTGCAAGACTGGTAACAACCTGAAGTTTCAACAATTATACTCCAAGAGTAGGGGTAAGGTTACAAAATTATAGTCCAATACTAAACTGAGGCTGGAGGAGCCCACTTCAACCCCCGCAACCAACAAGAACATCGCCCAGACCACTCTCCAGCAGGATTTTTCTCACAGGAGAAGCAGGGGTTCCCAACATTAAATGGTCAAGAAAACCCAGGGATTGCTTAATCTCCAAATATAGAGGTGCTTCAGAGAGAAATTCTAACTGGTCTGGAGAACAGTTTCTCAGAGCGAACTCTGGATTCCTCAGCAGCTGAATTTGCTTTAAACATATCAAGATATTCTGCATGGGAAAGCATGGTTAATGTAAGGCAACACAAGCTTCAAATTAAGAGCTAATTGCATAATCCAGAGGAACATCTTCCTCTTCACTACTTCCATGACCCTACAAATTTCGCGAATTGA
>NW_011628089.1:86122-94512 GCF_000512975.1 Sesamum indicum | reverse complement strand
TGCACATTCACGTACAAAACTATCAATAAGTTTTAAAATTCAAACTGAATCAATAAGTTACCCTTAAACTCAGTAATCCATCGAAACATACCACATATATTCGCTTGATTTCTCAATAACGGTGCTCAAACAGTTTGTCCCGCTTGGGATCCTTCGCAATTCTCTTGCAGCGGCTGCTTCGAAGAAGCCACTGTAGGAGTCAGAAGCAGTAGCTAAGACACTGGCGGCTGCTAGGCTTCCGACGATGGGCAAGAAGCTGATGGGCCAAACCCACTTGCCTTACTTGAGGTGGCCTCTGTGAGAAGGCTTTTCGACGAAACTATTGTCGTCTCACCAGGCCACACACAGTTCCACCATTAACCAAAGACGACCACATGAGGACATTGGTCTCGATCCCGAACCCGAATTGGCTCTGTCGTCTTTTGCCATTAATTCAGAGTTTTTTGTCAATCTTTCATCTACAAAGGTTATTGAAGATTTACTATGTAATTCAGCAAAAAGTCGGCCAATCCAATATTTGCATATGTAAATATGTATTTGTCAAGGATGACTAGTTTCTTATATTAAGTGATCATGTATGAGTTTGTTGTGCAACTTTAATTATTTGCATCTAAACTTAGAAAACCCAAAAAAGGGAAAGGCATCAAGGAAAAATGCGGACCAAGTATACATCATTAACATACTCTTAAGTTACAGCACAAGATTTCTCAAATAATAACCACAAGAGCTACATGCATGCAATATTCAAGTTGAGAGACTAATGCATCAATGCAAGAAAATATAATGCGGCCTCCCCAACCTATCTAACAATGAAAGAACATAGCTTTCCGATCATAAAAGTTCTACGCAAAAGGTTATCTCT
Source organism: Sesamum indicum (assembly GCF_000512975.1). Classification (NCBI taxonomy): domain Eukaryota; kingdom Viridiplantae; phylum Streptophyta; class Magnoliopsida; order Lamiales; family Pedaliaceae; genus Sesamum; species Sesamum indicum. Next base: position 93,650 of record NW_011628089.1, on the reverse strand, counting down.
CCGTTGCCTTAATAAAAATATATTTACGCATTGCATTCACGTTTTCCTCGCTTTAAAACTAAAGCATAGCATTCAACAAAAGCCATAAGACATCATTTCAGAATAGCAAAGTATATGCAAATGGGAATGAGTAAAATATAACCAAAGCTTCTGTCAGCCAAATAAACCAAATATTTGCATTCACAGTATATGCTAATAATTTTTTTAATTTCATGATGGTGATTGATTATTGTAGTGGTGATGGTGATGGCGTTAGTGACGTGCTCTTCAAAGTGTCAGTGTTGGACAATGGAGGATAAATCTCAGAGAAACCAGACATCAAATTGGTTTAAATTCAAATTGCTTACTTCAGATACAAAATGTTACAGCACAACACAAACTCTGAATAAAAATACAATATCATGCCAAAACAGAAATATTCACTACGAGACAAGGTTTACACTGTGTGGTACCAGAGTTACTCTAAGTGGAGTATATGCAGCAATATATCGCACAACTTCTCCACAGCCTGAATAAAAAAACCCCGAGTGCCTCCCCCCCCCCCCCCCCCAAAAAAAGTCTTATTTGTTACTATTTCCTTTGAATCTCACCAAACCCCTAATGCCTGTAACAATTTCCAAATGTACAGATCTCTTAAACACTTAAATCACACACCAGTTTCCTCTATGATTTCTTTTCCATATTGTCAATGTCTAAAAAATCTCGGGATCTGGATACATGATCCATTCTGAAACTAGTTAAAGTATAAGAAAAATTTATTGCAAAACACAGTACATCCCCTTGTTTCCTTAGAGGGGAGAATAGGAAGGAATGCAAAATTAATGTATAGGGAACCCTCCAAAGCCATTTTTCCCATCCTGTCTAGGAGCAAAAGCAGTTGATAATTTGAACAACCGAATCAATCAATCTTCAGCTGCTTCTGATAAATTTCAATCTTTCCTCCCTGCCTTATTTCTATAGTATCAAATAAGGAGTACCACACAACTACTTCCTTTAGGTTGAACTAAACAAGTCCACCAAATAAGTATCATACATCCCCTTGGAAAGCAACTACACCTTCCCCTTTCATCTTCCCCTTATTGATCCAAACAAATAAGTAAATTTCTGTACAACATCTTACTTTTCGTGAAACATAAAACCAACTTGGAGGCCACATTTAACTCACACTGTGTGATGGGGAAAAGAATAATTGTAATAATATGGATATATTCTGCCACAAGCAATAAAGTAAAACTAGAAGTCCACATAATTAAGGTGAAGACAACAAGGGACTGTTCAGCAATACTAGTGGACAAGAGATCAAGCAGTATGCAAGAGAGAGAGGGAGATGAGAACATACTTTCACAGTCTTAATTTGCGTCTTCCCTCTTCATTTTTCTCTTTAGATTTCAAATCATGAGATGGATTAGGCTGTCATCAAACAAAAGTAAGCACATGAGTCTTAGCAAGTGCAAGTCAACAACACAATTCTATCATTCTACATACAGCAAGATGATTACAAAGATGTCCTAGAATGGGCTGCAAAAAGAGAAATGACAAGCACACAAGATAGATCAGAAGACTAATTTTTATGCCCATCCTCACACACCAAGCACAAAGAGGTCATGTATTTATAACATGACACCCAAACAACTTACCACAAAAAGTCTGCTATTAACTGCCTCCGCATGTCGTACAAGAATGTTCGTAATCTTCAGTTCGTGCACTATAACAAGACAATAAAAGGGGCCATTAGGAAACAAGACAATGAAAGATGCCGTTAAGAGGAACTAATCGTATTTTTTGGTTATTCTTTGGTGGTTTAATGCTTTAAAAGACACTTGACTACTCAACAGTCAAAATAGTTATAATATTGAAAAAGTATGGCCAAGGAAAGAGCAATTTTAGGATTCCCAATGAAAAACAGCAACAATTTACTTTTTCTGAACAATTGACAATATTTAACTTGACAAGCATTTACAAGTGGTAGTAACTTCAGAACTAACCCAACCAAATGTAAAAGAAAATTAGACATAATTGGTCCAAAAGTGCTTTTTCAGCCAAAACCAAGTGTGAACATACCTATTATCGGAGAAGCATCAGATATTGATAGCTTTCCAAAATCAAGCGGTGGTGACTTTTAATGGAATCTCGTGAATTTCCAACCCTGATATACTCAAAAGTATCCAACATTGTAAATCTTCATCTTTATAAGAAGACACTGAAAATCGGAACAAAAAACATTGGTACTTACAAAAGGCATTGATGGCAAACTGAAAGCTTTTTGTTTAACCCAAAAAATAACTGGGTGTGTCCATGCTCAGCGCACCCAACGACCTCTCGGCCATGAAGGTGATTTGAATCAATTTTCAAGGTTCAGTTTATGAGTTACAGAAGCCAACGCAGATGGCAGAGGCCATGAACTCTCCATGCTGTCAATTGAAAGATTTTCACATATGCACTCTAAGAAATAGCACAATCGGCTTTCACATATCATTCTTTAACATATGACATAAGCACATTTCCAGTTCCATTGATAAAGACGACCACAATAGTTTCAACATTTTTACAATTACTCTTTCGGCAGCGAGCGAATTTAAGCAGTTAAGATTAACTCCACCCTCAGCATTTTGGATGAGAAAAATATTGATAACCTGACACCCATATGGACAAGAAGAAGAGTAAAGTAGTATGTGATACCTAAAGACTTCTCTTGATCCCATTAGTGAAATAATTATTAGTAACACAAATAAAGAGGCACATGATAGACAACATTAAGTATAAGACATGCTATCTGTGAACTTTAGACTAAATTACACCCAGCACAATAACACAAGAGCTGAATTTGACCCCCTATAACTTACGCTCCTTCCCATGAAATTGGGGTAACTTAACATCGGCAATCCATGCAATAAGATCCTTCCCAATCACTCGAAAAAGTGCATGCATAGGAGCATTAAAATAAATGTTATCAGATTCCACACACAAAAACCATTCTTGCCCTCAAGCATGTCTTGATCCAAATACAAGAATTATCCAAGTAGCAATTCTCAAATTTCCTTTCATATCACTCAAGTATATCCCCTACACTAATATGACTTAATAGTTAAAGAAGAGATAGCAATTTGAGAACAACCACTTGTAGCACAACATTCAACAAGTAGGTATCCCATTGACTTCATCAAAACCAAATGAAACAAGTCTCAACACTCTCACAAGGGTTCTCACAACGATGTCATTGTAATCACTCATAACATAAGGTGTTTAAGAATTCGGGTTTCACTCAAGTCAATACATAGAATGCCATTACCATAGGCTTGCTTGTGAATCAAATCTCCACCACGAACGAAATGCAAATTAATGCATGAATCAAAGGGTCTTTCAATGGGTTGTAATGGGGCTTAGGACAAGGCAAAAGACAAGACAGGTCGAACTTTGGCTTATGAATTCAAAGGCACGATGCCAACCTAGTTGCTTATCCTTCCAAGCTCATTTTCGTTCGACTTAATTCAAGTGCTTTGAACAGTCAAAACTCGTGAAATTTTTACATTTCTTGCATCTCCTGCATCTTTCCTCTTTTTTTTCCTTTTTTTTTCCCTTCTTTTTTCCTCCGTTTCACCATTTTTCTTCTCTTTTTTTTTTCCTTTCCTCCATCTTTTTTCTAATCTTTTCTTTTTTTCTCCTTTTTTTTTCCTCTGTTTCATCATTTTTCTTCTCTTTTTTTCCCATTTTCTCCTTTTTTTTCTTTTCCTTCTTTTTTTCCTCTCTCTTTCATTACTTTTCTTCCCTTTTGTTTTTTTTCAATTTCTCTTTCCATTTTTTTTCCTTTCCCTTAGGGCTAACGATGCATCCATGTATGCAGCTTGAATACATTAACTCACTTCCATGTCAACTTAAAAGCAACCAAGCCAACACCATGCCCTTGAATGGGTTCAATATCACTTCAGGAAATAACCAAAAAGGGGATAGTCAAGCTTATAACGTGGTTTAACCAAGAAAAGAAAAGCAAAGGCTCAAATGAGTTTTTCTATGGGTGAATTCAAGGTAGGCTCTGTTCAAGTCAATGGGTTTTTCCTAAGTGCCCTTATCACTTTCATACACCAATCTAACAAGAATGTGGTCTCAAAATGTATTACACAAGCAAGTTCTAGAACGGACAGACTAAGTTTGACGCCCTCAATCAAAATAAATATAGAAGCACTATTGAAATGGAAGTGCTTTGGCCCAAAAGCTCACACAAAGGGTTTTGTGTTGATTCTTGAACATTGTTAATTTGATGCAGTCAATGGAACATAGTTAACACAATTTTCCTTTTTTTTTGGGTTTTTTTAATATGCCACAGCGTCCGTTTCTCTTACTTATCTCGACTTAAACCAAAATTCCTATTAATCTAAGGGATATCACAAGATGACAATCTGAAAATTCAGCAACTACCACAAGATAATTCACATATTTTTCTCAAGACACACTAACTTCATTAACAAGTTGGTGTTCAATAAAACTTTTCAGCCACCAAACAAAAAATTTCACATCCCACACATCCACATTCCACACATTAATACGAATTTCAACTTTCAGATTTCCAGCAACACAACCAATTTCGCAAGAATCGTGCTACAATGACTATCCAACCACGTTCTCAAAAACCAATCACAACAACAAAGAACAACATACCTCTTCCCACAACAAGCACATGCATGATGCATTGTCCTCAATCTATGCACAGAAACCCACTCAAACAAGGGAATGAAAAGTAAAAAGGGAAGAGAACACGTTCCTGAAAATTGGGATGGTGTCAAGAACGGGGTTTGTATGGTCTGAGCTAGTAAGTGTCTCCACATCTCATACCACGAAAGATCGCAGCACATCAAATGTATGGCCTGAGCTATTAACTATCTCCACATCTCGTACAAGAATCTTCTTGGTGTTCAGTTCCTTGACTACAACATGACAATAAAAGGGGCCATTATGAGAAATTACTCGTATCCTTTGGTGGTCTAAAGCTTTAAAAGACAAATCCTTGACTGCTCAACACTACACTTAAAAGAGTTATAATATAGAAAACTATGGCCAAGAAAACAGCATTTTAGGACTCACAATGCAAGACAGCAGTAATTTACATTGACTGACCATTGCATTGCGTGGTACTGTCCAACACCCGCATACCTAGAATCTCTAATGGACTCTTTGGGGCACAATTGTTGCAGGTAATACTGTTCAGCCTTCCACCCTCTCCCTTGTGCTTGCAATTGGCAAGATCTCACAAGAGAAAGCCCACAAAATAGAAGTAGTAAAGCAATATATACTTTTATTTCATTGTAATTACAGCACAAGAAAATTAATTTGATGTACTAATTGTTTTTTTTCCTATCTCCATTTCAAAGTTTCGCACATGAAAGAACTTGAGGTTGGTCTTAAAATGGATTGGGACACTACATCCATGCATAAACAGATGCCAAGAAACATAATGGATTCATCTCCACCAGGTTTCTATAACCAAGTGAAAGAGTGCACTCTAACTTCCCACGATTAACAAAACACCCATCATGGTTTATAGTCGAGTTTCTAAAATTCAGCAAATGGCCAGCAAAGGCTTGGTCATATAACAAATGGTGATGCATCTCATAATATTATAGACATCAACATGCTTTCCAAATATCAAAGGTGAAAATAAGACTCCAAACAAATCAACCTGACACCACCCATTTTTTCAGAGATCCGACCAGCAACATTGAGCTTTACATCCATCCTTGCAGCTGCAATGCTATGCCCCTGCCTCTTAATCGATTCTGGAAATCAACAATTAACATGACTTAGTTGAAGTAGGCAAATTAGTCTCATTTCTGCTGGAGATCAATATATACCTCCATTCTTGCCTCACTTTGAGAAACAAACTGCTTAAACCACTTCTGGTCAGTCAATTGCACATCTTGAAGAACATGGTTGACCTATAGTTGGCAATTTCAACAACCGAATCAATCAATCTCCAGTTGTTTCTAAGAAATTTAATAAGAAAAGCGACAGTTGAGGACCAAAGCATGTTTCCCAATCGAGCTATGACAGTTGGTTTCATTAGAGAATAACACAACCTACCATTCAATTCAATAAGACCAAAACTAGAACACAAGGCAACAGTACAAAACGAGAACACATAGAGGACCAAACCCTGACAAGCATAAGATGTTAACTTATCAGTTTGTCCCCTTTCTTAAACCTTCTAATATATAGAGAAGTGCACTGTGCTTAAAAAGGGCATGAACAAAAGGAATGAATATAAATATGCACACAAGTACCTGTAAAAAAAGTGACTAGTATTCCCCCAAATAGATATTAGGGTATACATAAACATGAGAGATGCACAAGAAATACACCAAACTAAATGAACGGAAATATATATAAAGTTATAAACACAAGTACATTGCATGGAATGAGAGAAGGAACTCCAATAGGTACCTTGGATCATGGCTTAGTCACAGTAAACTACACAAACTATTTATGTAAAAATTCTGGCTTATAAGTATCAACACTTTTCAACCTACCAACACACTTTTCAACTACGCCATGACCCAGTATACCTTGGATCATGGCTTAGTCACATTAGACTATACAAACTATTTATGTAAAAAGATTGGCTTGCAAGTATCATCACTTTCCACCTACCTAGACATAGTTCAAAGGAATCTTACACAAATTCAATTAAACATCATGATAACAATGTTATAGCCCTCCATCAACTTGAAGAGTGACAATGGTGGGGTTCGAAATTCGCATGTAATTAAATTACAAAGAAAAAATACCAGAATTACCCAGGGTAAATAATCTCCAACACGTTCTGACATAGCTTTGCCCCGAACAATTATATGGCTGCAGGGCTCCTCCTTCCCTCGAACTGATGGTGTTAAAGGATATACTGATATCCCACCAGCTTTTCTTCCAATTAATTGGTTCAGTTTTACAAAATCCAAATCTTTAGTACCCATCTCCAGAAATGACTAGCTGTTGACACAACATATCATATCATGGGCACTTCAGACTTAGGTACGGTATTTATTGATGGGATGGTGCTAAAGCACATATTCAATAACCAAGAAAGTACTAAAAGTTCAATTTACGATAAATTAACATTGTAAAATAAAAACAAAAATCCAACATTATCATAACTGCACCAAATAATAAGCAATAATCGAACAAAATCGACAATCATGGTTTTTTTACCAATCAATAATTTATTAAATTTGCTAGCACAGCTTCATCTTTAAGATGTACCTACTATACTTCTTCCAAAACTACACATTCACGTACAAAACTATCAATAAATTTTAAAATTCAAACTAAACCAATGAGAGAGAATGAGAGATATACCTGTTCAGTGACAGACCACTTTAAATTGAGAAACTGGCTGTAAATATCGTACAACCTTTGCTTCTCAGCTTCTAAAACTGATGATTTAGGCATTTAGCCTTGGATGCCATGGACTCCAGAGGAGCACCCGTGATAATAGGCATATTTCCAGTTCCACTGCCATCTTCCCTGTCCAAGAGCAAATGAA
>NW_011628089.1:84767-85896 GCF_000512975.1 Sesamum indicum | reverse complement strand
GTATCTTGCAGATTACTGATCAAGAGTTACAGACTTAGATTTCCAATCAATCACTCACTAAGACGTCTTGCTTTTCTAAAGAAAATAAAACAAACAATGACCTGAAACTCGCAATGCTAGCAATTGAAGACAAAGGCTAGATGAAATTATAGTTCACGTAGAGATGTCAAGTTAAAAAATCATTTCCACGTCGTGATTATTGTCAGTGACCCTGTTACTTATTGCAAAGGGCCGTCATAATTATCTGGACAATAAAACTACTCAGCACGATCTCAACCATGGTTTTTCCCTTTCATTTACTTCATTTTACTTGTTCTTAGAACGGGAAGAAGCAACAGAGAAAGAAGCAAACAAAATGAAGTTCATTGATCTTCAAAGGGAGAATTAGAATGACCTTTGCATTGTTCCATATTTTCAATTCATAATTTAACAATAAAACAACGCAATAAACCAAGATAAAATGAAATATGAGCCAAGGTACAGTCACATTCTGAAGATGGGCAAGATGTCATTCAAAGAATAGTCACCACAAAGCATCTTCAACACTAGAGTTCCAACATTTTGTTCAATTTAAAAAAATAAATGACCACCTTCACAAGCAAATAAGTTTTCTATACAAGCTCAGACAGACACAGAGAAAATGCCAGCAACAAAGTCATCCACATGAGCACAAAGAGCATTATAAATAGACCAATATGGCTAGCTTCATTATTCAATATCCATATATGAGCTACAAAGAATTATATGGGCAAAAGAGTGAAAAGTAATGAACGAATAGAAACTAAGTCACTAAGCAATATGTCACTTGGAACCAGGTTAGGCGATAAATATAAAAGGACGGTCAAGAAATAGCAAAGTTCTGTAAACTTCCAGAAACTAGAATCTCATGCTAGAAAACTGATGAAAGCATAATTATAACAATATAATGATCTATCTTACCACAGTACACCAGCCTTCAGAAGGGCATTTTGAATTTCAGAGGAGATAGAAAGGTGAGCAATGGTCTGCAGGGCAGCATCAATAGCAGCAGGAACAAGCTCAAGTGCAGTGCAATGAACAATGTCATCAACTAATCCTGAAAATTCGAGCATCTCAGTTCTCGCACTTTCAAACTGACACAAAACTGGAA
>NW_011628089.1:80557-81514 GCF_000512975.1 Sesamum indicum | reverse complement strand
ATCTAAGAGCGAAAAATTCTTCGTTATCACAGTAGAAATTACTTTATTTCATATTCTGTGGCGAAACACTGCAACAGAATGATCATGATCATAGTCTGTAGGCCAGTAATTAGTCTCTATAGAAACTAGATACTAATTCAACTGCATCAGTTCAGCAGTAGTTTGATATATAAACAACACTTCAGTGCTATTGAAGATCCCCAAGATCCGCAAAGAGCTAGAGTAGTTCAATACAAGTCAGCAGACATGATGGAAACAGGAAGCACAGAGTTCATGGTGATCCTGATTGGCATCACGGTACCATTCTGGATGATACACGTATAGACAAAAGGATACCAATTCAAGGCCTAAACCCAATGAACTCCAATTCTCAAATTGAACAGCCTGCTTAATTATTTCAAAGTTTCAGATCTAGATCTATTAACAACTTGCATATTTCAGAGACCAAATACAATAGAAGGGTTTTGGGGGTAGCTGATCATAAACCAATCTTGACTAGCATAATCATTCATGATACATGTACTCACAGAGCTTCACAACTCAGTAAATTACCAAATGAAACAATACTTGAGCACGGGCTCATCACTTTCAATCTTACCCAAACTGACTGAAAAAAGGAATATCACCAATAACGTCTACATAAGACCAAACTGTATAGAATATCCTAAATGTAGCATCAAACATCCCATCTCACAACGGACCAGAGCATTGTCCAAATAGTTAGATGCAAAAATCCCAGAGATTGCAATTGCATACTCATGTACATAAGTTCAACAATTTACATAGCAACAGGCATATCATAATTCAAGAAAGGAATAGTAAAAGAATACGGGGACAGTATGTCCACTGTTGTAGACAATTTTAGTATATTGCCATTATTGCACTCAAAAAATCAAAACCATCAAGCATCCTCTAAAATGCTCTGATACTTTGACTTAGAGATATCCACCAAATTAC
>NW_011628089.1:47314-79232 GCF_000512975.1 Sesamum indicum | reverse complement strand
TAATCTTAACAGTTGTTGTGTCCTTTTATACAGATTGAATTTTCTATTACAATTTATGTTGTAGTTTTTATTCCATAACATACATACACACCTTAATATAAAGATTACGTAACTAATTTCATCTAAGGATGAATTTTATACACATGTCGTGTATACTGAAATGTAATAGAATTTGTAACTAACAACTGCACTAGGAAATTTAATCTCTTGCACCCTCACCCTGCTGGGATGGCAATCTAAAGGGAATAATTCATTAAGATTAAAGAAAACTATAATAATATAGAATTTAAATATTGTTACAATAAATACAAGGCCAGAATCTATCTCCTCCTCCTCCCAACCAAAAATAGTAGTCACATAAGAGAAGGCATGCCAAAGTAGAGGATTTTACACACAAAAATTTTCAGCACTGAGAAATGTGACAATTTTTTAATAAATCAATAAAGAAAAGAAAGGACTGCCGCAATGTCATTAAAGTTATTGCCTCCAACAGAATGAAATACTATGTGCACATAATCTCAAAACACAAACGCCGCAACACATTATGCAAATGCTAACTTATCATAACGAGGGTAAGAGGCCAATCACATCACAGCACTTCGTTTTGCCAAGTATAGAGGAGGACAATCAAGCTTCCACAAAATCTATGGATTTCAAAGTGTTATCATCCTCGATGATAGCACAATACCCTTTTATCTCCTCACATCTACCTAGTCGGGACGGATTTCGCTTTTCTTTCTTTTGTTTGGCCACTAATGAATTTTTTTTCTTTTTTCTTCCCCTTTTGCTTTAGTCACGGCTTTTATTTCTTTTTTTTTTCCTTTGTTTTTGCCCGCGACTTGTGTTCTTTAGGCCGTTTTCCGGTCTTTTGACGCGAATGACAACACTTGTGGTGAAGGCACCCGGTTACTCAACCAAAAACCGTCGCATTCTGGCCTTTTGACGCGAATGACAACACTTGTGGTGAAGGCACCCGGTTACTCAACCAAAAGACATTTTACCTAAAGTGCTTTGCATACTCATAGCTCCGGCCACCGTTTTACGTGAATAACAACATTTGTGATGAAGTTACCCAGTTACTAAGTGACCTAAACCAGCGGAGTAGATGTAATTTCCTTTTTCTTACTTTTCTTTCTTTCTTTCTTTTTTTTCTGGAAGGGGAAGGGCCTTTGAATTTTTCAAAATGGATGCATGTCCCATGTTAGGGATATAAGGATCAATCGGGTAGAGTTTTAGCAAACAAATATAATCTCACAAGAATCCTAAGATTTAGTAGAAGCAAAGATATTCCAACTCTCTTTCAAAGCAATTCAAAATGCATGAAATTATGCCTCAACGACTCCACAGTTAATCAAAGCAACAATCACATAACGTTAGTGCACATTCATGTCTCAATCTTATGACTTCCTAAATCACATTTATTCGTCAAATTACTAAAAAATAATATAAACGGAAGTAGTTTGATAGTAACTGGCAAAAGAAAACAAAACAAAAGTAGTTTGATAGGATAACAAAAGATGAACAAAAATTTAAAAAAAAGTTACCCTCTTGTTCCTATGTGTTAATTAACACTACATATATGTCATGGAATTCTTTACTTTTGAAATGGTTTTATCTCATTTGGAAGGTGAATTGGGCTGTTCAAATCAAAATTAGAATATGAGAAGTTTCATGTAATTTCAATTGAACCAAGAGTCTAATCCTAAAATGCTAAACAATTACAGACATCCCGACAACAAAATGTCTCACAGAGCTTGATATACCACAAAGAACACAATACACGTCGTTTACTTGAATGAGATAACATAAAAGCACAACCAAATTAAACAAGATGAGAAACACCCACACCACAGTAGTAAAGTAATTGAAAACCACTAAAAAAGCATCCAACACTATTTATCAAAGGAACAAACTTGCCATAGATAAAAAGAAAATCACAACCCCATAATGTAGATGATAATATCAAGAACTCAAGATAACAATGCAAACATATAAAGGAATGCTTGATGGATGAAATGAAGAGTGAAAGCCAAGAAAATGATCAACTTTTTACCACCATTATCACTTTGCAAAGACTTTCTAGTTTCTGTGTCATTGTTTTCAAAGACCGTCTTTGCCACCTCATACACCTTCCATTCGCATCCAGCATGCATGAAGACATAAGACAAACAGATAATTTTGAAATTCCACAACCAAACTGCATGTTCACAAGAGGAATTAGTGTACTGTGCATCATTCGCCATTGTTGGATAAATAAATTACAAATAGAACTTACTTCTAAAGTCTTCATGACTCCTCAAGCTCTACCGCCTTCTTGGACCATTCCTCCGAACCTTCCTTAAACGAGTGTACAAGCTTGGTTACCTATGTGGTCCAGAAACATTTTAACACAAAACGTTGATAAATGCATTAGATGTGGCAAATGTCTACACACACACATATATATATGAACAACCAATGCATTGCTTAAAAAGATAAGTAGTTGTTAAGACGAAGCCTTAACCAACCATCAATCATGAACTTATAAGGGCATCATACAACTAAGAACAACATGAATCATTACATACACACAAACACAGCCAAAAGTGACACTCTTATAAACAAGACCGTCGTGCTTTGTTATGTTGATCGCCAGCATGGTAAGTCCTCAAAGGTACCTAAAAGATTTTGACAATACTTATGTTCCATTTATTCTCCTCCCAATGTCATTGTGCTACTAGTGCTTAACTTAATACCACGCAATCTCCATGCCCAAATATTATACTCCTTCAACCCTTGAACAACACTAAAAAGATAAACGGAGGACGAGGACCAGCAAACCCATCCACTCAAAAGAATAGCTAGCACTACCAATGAACTAATGAATCGGTTCGCATAAGCTTCAGATCTATTAACAAGTTGCATATTTTCGAGAACAAATACAATAAAAGTGTTTTGGGGGTAGCTGATCATAATTCAATCTTGAGTAGCATAATCATTCATGATCATGTACTCACAAAGCTCCACAACTCAGTAAATTACCAAATGAAACAATATTTGAGCAGAAGCTCATCAGCTTCAATATTACCCAAACTGACTAAATACAGGAATATCTCGAATAACGTCTACATAAGACCAAACTGTACAGGAAATCCTAATTTGAGGATTGTTCAAACAGCAGAAACACCCTCTCACTCACAATATGGTATTAGAAGATGAATGTATTCAACTTGGAAAGGAGACGGAACTGTTCGTGGTAATAACCAACAATGATAAACTGTGAACGCCCTTAAAACCATCAGAAATTGAAGCTGGTTCTTGAATTAGAAGATAAAGAGGGATGAAAATTGGATTTGGACAGGTCAAGGGGACCAAACATCATAAAAGAAAAAGTTGCTTCCATTAAAACTTCATGTAATAGAATTCATCATTCAAAAAGAACTAGCATGGTTCTGAAAATTAATTGTTACAAGTCATAAGAAAAGCGGAAATCTCTGCTCACCAGATGCATACGAGATTATTTGCCTTTTCAATGGTGAAATATAATGAGCCCCTTGGAATGCAGCAGCACGCGGTACTTTGAGTGGTCTGAAATCAACGGAATATGCCTTCTGAAGCCATCCAGAATTGCCATCTTGTCAAGTTTTCAGGTCTCCTGCCTGATTTATATCCTCTTAACAATGACACCTAAGCAACCATGGAACACTCATGATTTAGATAAATGTTCATGTCTTACAAATTGTCACATCTTAAGAGCTGGAATAACAAAGGAAGATTACGGGAAAATTATACAGACATGTACCCTCAGGTTTGGGTATTACGGATTAAACAGAAAAAAAGAAAAAAAAAAAAAGAGGGAAAGGCCTATGAAGCATGATAATAAAGATCTATGAAGCACTTTATTCTCCACAACACACCTAAATGAATACCACAAACAAGATAATCTGTGAACATTACAGGTTTCATCACAGAGGGAGACAGCTGAAGAATTGTGCTTACCCTAGTATTTCTTTGTTAATGTCTCTGGCATTGTACCTTGTATATCCAAAACCAGTGTAATCCCAAACCTAGAAGAAGACATTCATCAAATTCGGATGTAAACTGTTCCAACAATCCTTAGCAACGTTTTTCTAATTTTAAGTAGAAGAAAATTACTGACCATATGATATTATAATAGAGCAAGTTAAACACATTAGGATTGTCAAAGCAAAAATTAAATGAAAGAAGCACTAGAAAGCAAGATAAAGATGACATGTAAGATGGAGGGAGAAAGTATTTGCAAGCAAGGAAGTGAGAGCAAACTTAGGACATCAACAGAGAGTATTCCAGTATTCCTTCTTTATCTATCAATATATGAACAATGAGAAAATATTGGGCCAAGAAGGATTGTTCAAACAGCAGTAACATTTCGCAATACCATAATTTGAGGCCTCCTCCTCGCTCTATCTCTCCCCCCTGCTTTTCTTGGTTATCTTTACTCTGTTTTTTGGGTGAGAAATGAACACAAGAAAAAAGAAATGAAGGTGAGAGGGTTTCACCATCTGAGTGTGGGTGGGGTTTGATGATGGGGAGAAAACGGTGGTTTAAGGGTTTTTTCCAGCGGGGTTTTCCTTTCTTGGATTTGTACCCACAGAACTGCGGCTCCTCTCCTTCGCCGGCTTTGGCTTTCTTGGCGGGAGAAAATGAGGGGTATCGTTTGAGGTGTGAGAAGAAGAATTGCAAGAGGTGTGACGGCCTTCCTCGTACCTGCAACATCACCCACTTGCCTCATCTGCTTCTCCACATTCAGCAACATCTCAATTTTCGCCTCCATTTTCCTACAAAATTAAACCAAAACATTCGATAAATCACAGCACGAGATATAAAATGGGTAAGCCAACAATAGCGTATAAGCTAATTGGAAATCAGGAACGCGCATTTGCTTACCATTTCGATCGAATAGATACGACCAATTGGGGAATTTTTCGTGCAATCGATGAAAAACAAAACCCTAGAGAGAGAGAGAGAAAGAGGAGAGAGTTGTGAATATGCTTTACCATGCGACCATCTTACCGCTAATAAACCTTTTACAAAATTATAAAATTTTTATTATACATTTTGACCCCTAAATTATGTTTATTATAACAAAAGTTCCCGTAAAAAATAATTTAGTATTGACAAAACAAAAACACCCTTTTAACTTATTTTTATATTTTTTGTTTCACTTTCTAAGTATATTTAATTAAAAAATCTCTCTCAAAACTATTTTTAGTAATTTTAAAATTTTCACTCAAATTTTTATTTAAACAACAATGTTCAAAATGTATAGTTTTATATAAACTATATAATACATAAAAAAGAGTTTACAAGTTCAATATGAAAATATGTTTTACAAAGAAAATTATTTACAAGATCAATTTAATTTTATAAAAAAGTATATTATATAACTTATAATTTTTATATTAAATTACATGCATAAATATTTAAAATATAGCTTTTTGTTATAAAGCTTTTGGTCCATATTATGAGGGAGTTTGTTATATTTTATAGTTTAAAGGGGTATATATGACGATTTTATGTATACTTTAGGGATGGAAAGTGCATTTCACCCAAAAATTTATTTTATTTTATTTGACATTTTCAATTGAGGATTTTTACAATCAAAACTAGTATAGTAAGTTCCTTTTACTAAATTTTTTTTATATTTATACATTTGGTTGTTTTTGTTATAAATGTTATTAACTCAAGTTTTTATATATATATTTTATTTTGTTGTGAAAATATGGCATAGCAAAATAATATTGCTATTGTTATTTATTTTAGAGGTCAATGGATTTATTCATATGATTGTGTGAGTTATGATCACTCTTTAGTCATATTTATGAAAATATATTATAGTACTACGTTTGTTGAACTAGAGTCGATTTTGTATGAAAAACTTGGTCTTAATGTTTGATACAAAGTTATGTGAGATAACATATATTGTATGGGATAGTTACACCTCCCATTTTTAAGGTTTGGTGTAACTACACGTAAATTTTATGTAATTTAAAAAAATTAAATCTAGTATTCCTAAAGTTTGTTTATGTTACTCAAAGTTCACATAATTTACTAATATGAATAAAAAAATGAATGAAAATCCATTATTACCCCCAATTTACTTATTATTGACTTATTGCAAGTCAAACAAATTTTTTTATAGCCAAACTACCCTGCATCTTCACATGTTAATGCATGTAAGGAACTATATTTTCTAGTTTAGTTAGAAAGTATTATTTTACTTGAAATAAGTCAATAATAAATCAATTGGGCATAAATATGAATTGTCATCCTTTTTTAACAAAAATATTAGCAATTTTATGAATTTTAAGTGACAGATGGGTAAATTTATTAGACGAAAACAAACCTCATGAGTACTAAATGTAAATTTCCAAACCACAGGAGATCTACGTGTAATTATATCAGATCTCAAGGAAAGACAGTGTAATTATTTGGGCCAAATTGCATAAAAACCCCCATGTAATTTAAAAACTCAGCAAAAGTCCCCCTTCTAATTTGAAAATAGGCAAAAAACCCCTATGACTATTTTTTTGGATAAATGTAAGTTTCATTAATAAAATAATAGTACAGTACAACATGGTGGTTATCAGTTGGTGTCTCCCCCGACAGGCCAAGGGATACGCCAAAGTCTAAATAAAGCTCGTGTACTGACTAAACTAGGTAAAGTAATGCTATGTATACGCTGCCTGATGTCCTCAATAATTACTACTGCCATGGTGCTGGGTGTCCTTTCGATTTGCTCGAATCGTCTCAAATTCCTCTCCTTCCAAATGTGGTAAACACATGATGCTAATAGCGCTCGGTAAGACATGTTAATAATGTGTTTACCCTCCATTTCCGGGACGCCCATGTAATATCCGTCATCCAGTCTCTATTGGGCCACGAGAATCGTACCATTTTTCGAATTTCTGTGAGACACTGTCGACTAAATCTACACTGAAAAAATAAGTGGCCATGTGTCTCCATCGCTCCCTCGCTGCATAGAATACACGGGCCAAGGTGGGCTAGCCATGGTTTATCCGTCGTAACCAACTTGCCAAGAATAGCAAGCCATAGGATGAATAAGTGATGTGGAATCTTGAGGGATCCCGAAAGTAGCGAGGACCAGTCTACTTTCTGTCCAGGTGGATCAAAAAGCCTGTAAAGAGCGTGAGTTGTAGGAAGCCCATGATTGAACCTCCAAATAATGCGGTCCTCCCCTCCATGGATAGTGGGTAGTACATGTGTGATTTTCAAACACTCAAAATCTGTGATAGAGGGCCAATGCCACTCTCCTCCACTAATCACCATACTGAGTTTAGTTGACTCCTCCAATCCAAGTAACCTCGGTCCACGTGGGAATCTGTCACTAAGGGGTCCCAGATGATGCCATGGGTCCTGTCACAAGTAGAATCTCCTCACATCTCCTATTTGATAATCCACCATAGATCGGAGGAAGATTCGTAAATGGAGGATTTTCCGCCATACCCATGATCCTGCATGCTCTCTAATCGTCCAGATGGAAGTATCTCGTAAACGACCCTGGTAGAGCCATTCAACCCATATCGAGTTTCAAACACTCAAAATCTGTGATAGAGGGCCAATGCCACTCTCCTCCACTAATCACCATACTGAGTTTAGTTGACTCCTCCAATCCAAGTAACCTCGGTCCACGTGGGAATCTGTCACTAAGGGGTCCCAGATGATGCCATGGGTCCTGTCACAAGTAGAATCTCCTCACATCTCCTATTTGATAATCCACCATAGATCGGAGGAAGATTCGTAAATGGAGGATTTTCCGCCATACCCATGATCCTGCATGCTCTCTAATCGTCCAGATGGAAGTATCTCGTAAACGACCCTGGTAGAGCCATTCAACCCATATCGAGGTCCTATCGCACCTGATGATATCACATAGTTTCTTAGCCATTAATGCACAATTCTAGATAGTAATATCCTTGAACCCTAGGCCTCCCTCCTCCTTCGGCCGACACAGGTCTTTCCACGCAACCTTGGTATAACCACTGGTTGATGTCCCTTTCCACAAGAAAATTCGCAGCCTCTTCTCAATTTCGTTTGTAACTTTCTTTGGTAGTATGAACGCTGATGCCCAATATAAACTCAGCGACATGAGTACAGATTTGATAATTTGTACCCTGCCAGCATAAGACAGTGCAATACCCTCCCAACCAGCAATACATTTATCAATTTTCACTAATAATGGACGACAATCAGCAATTGTTAAGCGAGATGATAAGAGAGGTAGCCCCAAATACCTTATCGGTAAGACACCCTCCTGAAACCCGAGTGTTGTCAGCATCTCCTTGCGCAATCCTTGGGCTGAACGTGAGATAGTAAGATGGTTTTTCTACACGTTCAGCCTGAGCCCCGACCATATAGCAAATCGATAGTAAGATGGTTTTTCTGCACGTTCAGCCTGAGCCCCGACCATATAGCAAATCGATCTAATCCTGTGTTAATGACTCCAATAGAGTCCATATCAGCATGACAGAATAACAACAAGTCATCAGCAAAGCCCAACTGAAAAACCCTGGATGTATCACATTTCCAGTGGAAGGAAAATAATTCATCCTGATTAATCAACTATAGTATACCCAAGTGTAGTATTTCCATTACAAGCACGAACAAGTATGGCGAAAGAGGATCTCCTTGTCGAAGCCTTCTGGCCCCCTTAAAGAAACCATGAGGTTTCCCATTCAGCCCAACAGAAAATGAAGTTGTAGTAACACACACCTCAATCCACTTCACGAAATTAGAGGGGAACCCAATAACTCCATCACCGCGATCATAAAGTCCCACTCCACCATGTCGTATGCCTTCTGAATGTCCACTTTTAAGGCACATCGGGGTGGTAGACGGGCCTGGTTGTAGCCTGTAAATAGCTCATACGCCAACATAATATTGTCTCCAATGCTTCGACCGGGCACAAATGTCGCTTGGCACGGACTAATTAGTTTGTCTAATATCACACTCAACCATTGGACAATGAGTTTGGCGATAATCTTATATAACACATTACAGTAAGATATAGGACGAAAATCACCAACGGACATAGGAGAGTGTACCTTGGGTATAAGCGCCAGAAGTGTAGTATTTATCTGCTTTAAAATTCGTCCCGTAGTAAAGAAATCCAGCACTGCCGACGTCACTTCCTGCCCTACTATAGGCCATGCAGCTTTGAAAAAGCCCGATGAATACTCGTCCGGCTCCGGTGCCTTATCCTCAGCAATGTCAAAAATTGTCTGCTTGACACCTGCTGGTGTGAATGGCAAGAGTAAAGAGCTAACGTCCTCTTCATTCAATAGATGTCTCACCCATGGTCGAAGGAACCGCAGATCTATCACGTCTCTCCTTCTTTCCCCACCAAGCAGGTTTTGGTAGTCCATGACAAACTCATCGACTACCGCTTGTGGTTCTGTGTGAGTGGCTCCATGATCATCATTGATTTGTAAGATTCTCCTTGCCGATCTCCATTGAGCAATCTTACGAAAGAATACTTGGGAGCGCTGGTCACCCCCCTTCATCCACTGCATTTTTGCTCGCTGTTGGAGCATACTTTGTTCAAGTTTGGCTGCTTTCATCCACTGCATTTTTGCTCGCTGTTGGAGCATACTTTGTTCAAGTTTGGCTGCTTTGGCTAGTATGAATTGGCAACAATGTTCTAGCTACAAGAATAATTCATCCTGTCCTCTCTAAACACTAATTAAAGTGCTTTGAGTTTTCTTGTTACCGCATACATAGGCACCCCAATAATGTTATGTTGCCAAACCTGCTGCACAGTGGGAATAAACGCTGGTGATAAGGTGAGGTAATTATCGAATCAAAACATACCTCCATATTGTTGTTGACTATCCCCGTATAGATCAGTAGTGAGTGATCTGAAGTACGTGGGGTGAGGCTAGTGTAAAAAGATGTTGGAATCGAGCCATCCATCTATCATTAATCATCATTCGATCAAACCTTTTCCAAAGATTCCGTGGACTTGCACTGCAGTTATGCCATGTATACCATTCTCCCTGCATAGGTAATAGTAGTAAACCTGCATTCTGAATGCAGTCATTAAACTCTTCCATTGCCATTCGAATGTCTTCCGATGCTCCACATATTTCACTAAGATCTCATACCACATTGAAATCCCCTCCAATAAGCCACGGGATATCAATAGTCTGTATGGAAATAGTCTTTAGGGAACCCCATAACTCCCTCCTGTCTGCCACCTCCGTAGCTCCATAAATCACAATAATGGCAATTGACTCACGTAGTGACCGTATATAAACAAGGCAATGGATGGATTGCGTACCACATTCAACAACATCAACATTAATAAAGTTATCATCCCACGCAATCCAAAGCCGATTACCGACCATTCCATAATCTACAAACCATTTTCAATTGGATAATAAGAAAGATTGAATAGCAGCTACAATATTAATACGAACACGAGTTTCAAGAAGACCAAGGAATTGTAACCCGAACTCAGCAATGATATCCGTCACTCCTAGCTGATGGTCTCTTTTGTTCAGGCCACTAACATTCCATATTACTGCATTCAACATGGGTCACCAAGAATGGGACTGCTTTGATTAGGACCCCGTGACATCTCATCTACATCATCAAGTAAGTGTAGAGCATCAAACGTATTGTATACGACAATTTCCTTACCCTTACCCTTTCGACTTGGCCTTTCGCCACCACCACGAGGAGGTTCACGGCCATCTCTATGCTTATCCATCTCTTGTTCTGGTGGTATTTTCTCCTGGTCAGGCACTGGTGGCGGCCTCACAACTCCTGGTTTAGGAACGTAACAGTCATTGGTGGTATAATTGGTTTGGATGGTTTATTGAGTGCACAGTCCTTAATCGAGTGCCCTAATGTCATACAGTTTGTACATTTGGGAGGTATCCACTCATACCACGTCAATTTTGCACAGTGTCTCTCCCCCTTCCTCGTCTGGCGTCATAATGATAATATATTTAGGTAATTTTGAGCTCACATCCAACATCACGCATACACGAGCGAAGTCCAATCTCGTGCATGCCTTTGTAATCGCATCTGGATATAGGGGTTTGCTAATACCGTTGGCCACTATACTGAGGCCCTCCTCAATCCATAATTCTACCAGTAAGTGTCTCAATTTTATCCAAACAGGGACCTGTGTATGTTTTAATTTCCTCATCACCATCCCTGGCTCCAATTTTATCCAAACAGGGACCTGTGTATGTTTTAATTTCCTCATCACCATCCCTGGCTCCCATTTCTGCATTACAATTGGTTGTCCTTGAAACAACCATGGTCCTCCTTCAATTGCTTCTTCCATATATGCAACAGTTTTGATTCTGGAAGAAGAAAAAACCATTTGTTGTAGCCTTTGCCTCCGGCAATCCCGGCCAAATGGAGTTGGTAAAGTCTTTAACATGATAAAAATACGGGCGTTTCCCAAGAAAATAACCAACCGCTGTGGTTTTCCATTTTGTAGATCCATTGCGAATAGTTTCCATGGTAGGTCTCACCACCACTTCACCATTTTGTATTATTGGAGGTATGTATGAAATTGTCTTCCGAGATGAATTATTGAAAGCATCAGTAATTTTTTCATCAATGCTCATATTGGAGTGTGTATTCAACGGAATATTACCCACAAACAAACTCGTGGGACAAGAGCGTTCTTGTGTAGGAAGAGTGCTAATTTTGTCCATAGCATTGCTTATGTCATGCATTACATCAGCAGTTTCATCAGCGCTTGTGTCATTACTTACATCATCACATAGGTTAGCAGTGATGTCAGCGTCTGTGTCAGCAGCTGTGTCATGCTCCACGTCAGTAGTGATGTCAGCGTCTGTGTCAGCAATTGTGTCATGCCCCACGTCAGTAGTGATGGCAGCGTCCGCATCAGCTGCTGTGTCATGCTCCACGTCAGTAAATTTCGGCGTCTTCTCAGTTCTCTCCGGCAGCACATTGTTCACTGTATTCGTCGGCCAGAAAACCGTCAGATTGGTCAAAAAGGTGCCAGCAGCAGACCCACTGTCTTTACCCATCGTTTCCGTCAAGATTCATTCACCTATCTTGCCAGAAATGCTGCTGCACGACGATTGATTATCAACCTTTGTTCCTGTTCTATTTTCCATCGAATTTGTAACCGAAAACGACGACGGCAATAAGTTTCGCAATACCTGACGCCTAGGCTTAGGAAGGACTGGTGCCGTTATCGGAAAACATCACGTAACTGCGTCCTTCCCAAATCTTGATTCCCATTTGGAAACTCACTAAGTGCTGCCATTGATTCAGTATCTCCTTCGAGGATTACAGAATGGGCAAGGCGAATGAACTTTATCATGTTGAACATGCCCCTTTGATGTCTGCCATTGTTGCTTTGTGAAGGTGCGCCGCCAAACCCTAATTTTGGCCGGCGCACCGTATTCTCCATATTCGTGGCCAAGATTGCTTTTATGGGTAATGATCCGTCTTCTCTATTATCAGAAACCCTAACATCATCGTCTTCTATGGCTAAAATAACCAGAGTCGTTTCATCTTCCCCAAGCGTCTGTTCATATTCTACGGCGGCGCGAAACCCTAACCCTAAGGATGAAGAACCAGTATGTAAATCCACTTCTTTTCCGGCCAGAATTCCTCCCTTACCTTCCCCAAACGGCCAGAATTCCTCCCTTACCTTCCCCAAATCCATGCGAGTGTGAATGGTTATGAATCTCGCCGGTTTCCGCCTCCAAATCGCCGTTCGTCTCTTCATCTTCCTCGGCGGAAAAATATGATTTGCTTCCAAACTCTTCCATGGCAGCCGTCCTGTTTTGCCCATCAACGTCAGCCCCAACTCCGCCGTCAGTTTCATCGTCGCCGACGTCCTCTCCGTCGCCGGCCAGAGAGAGAGAAGATAGGGTTTGAGGATTGCATGTGTGTGATTTTTTTGGTGTGCTAGTGTGTGAGAGAGAAGAGAGAGAAAATTGAGAGTCCATTTTTTTTGTTTGCGACTATGCTTTGGTTTTGGCTTGTTGGGAACCCCCCTATGTCTAATAAATACATAGTAATTAACCACATAATAATAAGCAACATTAACCTAAAAAAAATGAGAAATTACATTTTCTTCCAAATAGTTCTAAAATTACACACACCATTCAAACTTTCACACTTAATCCATTAGGAATTGTCCAAAAATATTGATAAAATTTTAATTTTACACTTATAAAAATAAAAATATAGGGTTAAATCAATTTTAACCCCTGTGATATAATAAAATATCAAAAATCCCCTAAAAGGGAAACAAACTTGCTTTAATAAAACCATGCAAAACAACTAAATTTTGAACGTTATCAGAATTCAACGAAACTTGACCCAAACGTAGATCTAGACCCAAGCATTTGTGTTATACATTTGCTAAGCGTAATAATAACTACAAGTTAGTATAAAAGGGAAACAAACATGTTTTAATAAACCGTGCAAAACAGCTAACTTTTGAACGTTCTCAGAATTCTACGAAACTTGACCCAATCGCAAGTCTAGACACAAGCATTTGTGTTGTAAATTTGCGAAACGTAATAAAATAAAACCGTGCAAAACAGCTAAATTTTGAACGTTCTCAGAATTCGACGAAGCTTGACACTAACATTGGTATAGACCAAAGCATTTGTGTTGTAAATTTGCTAAGCAATAATAACTACAAGTTAGTATAAAAGGAAAACAAACTTGTTTTAATAAAACCGTGCAAAACAGCTAAATTAAGGAAAACAAACTTGTTTTAATAAAACCGTGCAAAACAGCTAAATTTTGAGCATTCTCAGAATTTGACGACTTGACCCAAACGTAGGTCTAGACCCAAGAATTTGTGTTATACATTTGCTGAGCGTAATAATAACTGCAAGTTAGTATAAAAGGGAAACAAACTTGCTTTAATAAAACCATGCAAAACAGTTAAATTTTGAACGTTCTCAGAATTCGACGAAACCTGTCCCAAATGTTGGTCTAGACCCAAGCATTTGTGTAGTAAATTTGCTAAGCGTAATAATAACTACAAGTTAGTATAAAAAGAAAAGAATCTTGCTTTAATAAAACGTGCAAAATAGCTACCTTTTGAACGTTCTTACAATTCGATGAAATTTGACCCAAATGCATATCTAGACCCAAGCATTTGTGTTATACATTTGTTAAGTGTAATAATAACTACAAGTTAGTATAAAAGGGAAACAAACTTATTTTAATAAAACCGTACAAAACAAGTAACTTTTGAACGTTCTCAGAATTCGACGGAACTTGACCCAATCGTAGGTTTACACCCAAGAATTTGTATGGTAAATTTTCTAAGTGTAATAATACCTACAAGTTAGTATATAAGGGAAACAAACTTGTTTTAATAAAACAGTGCAAAACAACGATATTTTGAACGTTCTCAGAATTCAACGAAACTTGTCCCGAACGTTGGTCTAGACCCAAGCATTTGTGTTGTAAA
This sequence comes from Sesamum indicum, assembly GCF_000512975.1. NCBI lineage: Eukaryota > Viridiplantae > Streptophyta > Magnoliopsida > Lamiales > Pedaliaceae > Sesamum > Sesamum indicum. Next base: position 64,759 of record NW_011628089.1, on the reverse strand, counting down.
TTTGCTAAGCGTAATAATAACTACAAGTTAGTATAAAAGGAAAATAAACATGTTTTAATAAAATCGTGGAAAACAGTGCAAAACAAAAAACACTCTCGCCTATGGACTCTTACAATTCTCTCTCTCCGAATTCACACACTAGCACACCACGAATTACACACACACAACCCCTAGGCTCTAATTCGATGGACGGAGATGGTGGAGACGATGGCGGGGATGAAGGATGTGATGAGGAGGGCGTTCAGACCATGGATACATTGAACATGATGGTTGAACATCTCCAAAAGATGGCCACCGGCGATTTTGGCGGTAACTTGAGGCGCCGCCCTACCCTAGGGTTTGCAAGCGCAAAATCAAGCGGCTCTCAGATTTTGGCGGTAACTTGAGGCGCCGCCCTACCCTAGGGTTTGCAAGCGCAAAATCAAGCGGCTCTCATGGTGAACATGGATCGATCTCCTTCAACATGCCTGAGTTCTCAAAACTTGCCCATACGGTGCTAGATGCCGGCGATAAAGAAGCTTTGGATGCATTGCGTGAACTAAACAATAAGTGGACGGAGCGTTTTGGGGAAGAAGCAACAATGCGATGCTTTCCGCCATTTAGGGAGGCGATTACCACGTCGTTTTTGCCCAGAGTATTGAGGCCGCCTGTAAGGAATATTTGTCCACTGTTCAGGCGAGTTGAGAAGACGGAAACACCAAATCCGAAACCGCTTGAGCCGGCGGTAGATAGAAGCCAACCACCGTCCACGGATGTCGGGCGGTTAGTAGCTGAGTATGTATCAAACACTAGTTACATGGCATCAGAAAATCGGACTGTAGAGATGGCTGAAGACGGGGCGCTAGACTTGGTCAATAACGACTTGGTCCATAATAATGCGGTCACCGTGAAAAACGTGGAACAAGACTTGGTCAATAATGACCCGGTCAAAATTGACTTGGTCAATAATGACCTGGTCAAAATTGACTTGGTCAATAAAGACGCGGTCAACATGGAGATCGTGGAACAGGACTTGGTTAATGATGACTTGGTCAATGGTGAATTGGTCAACACGGACGCGGTCAACGTTGATGTGGATGGGGAAAAGGACAAAGATAAAGATGTAGACACGGTCAATAGTAATGATACTGTTGGATTTGGACAACCAAGAACATATGAGACTAACTCTACTCATACCGGCTTATTTATAGGGAACATCCCGTTGCAGTCATGCCCAATTCCAGCTGCGGATGATAAAATTGCTGACGGTTTCAACAACTCCTGCCGTAAGACGTTCTCATATATCCCCCCTACTATACAAAATGGGGAAATAGTTACCAGACCTACTATTGAATCTATTCGAAACGGAGCTAGTAGGTGGAAAACTACTGCGGTCGGTTACTTTCTGGGAAAGAGACCATACTTTTATCATGTCCAAGAATATGCCATGTCCGTCTGGCCTGACTTACGTGATGTTATGGCCACCACGAACGGATTCTACTTCTTCAATTCAAGACAGTGGCATATATGGAAGAAGCAATCGAAGGGGGACCGTGGTTGTTCCAAGGGCAACCAATTGTGCTGCAACAGTGGGAACCGGGAATGATGCTATGAAAATTAAAACATACACAGGTCGCAGCTTGGATAAAATTGAGACATTTGCCGGTAGAATTGTGGACGGATGAAGGCCTGAGCACGGTGGCCAGTGGAATTGGCAGACCCCTATACACGGATGCGATTACAAGAGCATGCACGAGATTGGACTTCGCTCGTGTATGCGTGATGCTGGATGTGAGTTCTTTGGACTTCGCTCGTGTATGCGTGATGCTGGATGTGAGTTCTAAATTACCAAGGCATATTATCATTATGATTCCTAACGAGGAAGGAGGAGAAATACCATGCAAAATTGTACAAGTTGAATATGAGTGGCTACCTCCTAAATGTACAAGTTGTATGACGTTAGGACACACGGCAAAGGTTTGTGCGTTCACCAAGCCGTCCAACCCAGCTAAACCACCGGTCTCTGTCTACGTTCCTAAAACGGTACCTGCAAGGTCACCACCCATGCATGATCAAGAGAAAATGCTGCCGACTCAAGGGGTGGACAACCAGAGAGAGGGGCGAAAGCCTCCTTGCGGGGAAATTCGCTATATTCTCCTTATATATTTTGTTTCCTAGTTTTGATTTAAATGTGTAAAGAAATTGTGCTAACAAACCTGTATTTCTTAAGTCAATTTGTTCAACAAGCTGTTGCAGGATAAGGCTTTGTGCAAGGGAAAGAATCCTGGGGCCAGCTCCTCCTTGAAACATCCGCTAGCTAATAGCCCCTCCTTGAATCTTGCCAGCTTGGCCTCTACTAGTGATTCTAAAGGTAAATGTCAGATGGAGCCCATGTTGTCTCCTGTCAAGAAAACCAAAGCTTCTTCTGGTTCCTTGGCTCAACCTGCTCCTAAGCCTCCACCTGTGCTAGCAGTCCTCGTCCTTCATTAGTACAGATATATAGAGAAAAGCTTAGTTTAAATAAGGCTCCATCCTTGCTGAAAGAGGAGGATGAGAGTAGCCGAGTTGCCAACTTTGTGAAGGGAATTCTGGCTCATCCAGATAGGAGTTTTCTGGAAATCCTTCCTCGCGATCAAGGCATGAACTTATTGGCTTCATATGCTAGCAAGGTAAGGAGTATGAGAGCTTTAACCCTAATATGTGCTTAACGTAAGAGATTTACTTAACATGTTTGCAGACTGTATTACTAATTAGAGACTTGTTGGAGCGTGGAGGACCTGCTGCAGAAGAGGCCCAAAGGAAGATGGAGGAACTGGAGAGAGACATGCATGAGAAAGAGTCAAATATGAGGCTAGCATTGCTCATTTGAGATCTTAAGTGTTGGCCTTCATGATAGCTTGGAGCAGGTGACATTAAAGCTTCAGGATTACCCTTCTACTGAGGAAGAAGCAAACGTTTGAGGAGCTATCGGCTAACTGGTTCGCAGACTTCAAGAAGTCCAAGGAGTTTCAGCACCTCCTCGCAGATAGTGCCTTGAAATATTATTATCATGGATATCGGACCTGTGCCTCCCAATTTGTTGATGCTGGTTATTTTTCATTAATTGCTTCTACCGATTTCTTGGAGATCCATGCAGGACTTGCGGATGCTCCTGAGCCTAATGACGAAGTGCCCCAAGAATTGCTAGATAGCCTGCTCCACGTTCCTTTTGAAGGTGAAGCCCCAATAGATCCAGAGGATCCCGTGGTGGAAAATGTTGTTCCTTTGAAAGTGGTCCCATGTTGATGATGATAGTGCCCCTCTTGCTGCTAAGTAAAATTTATTTTTCTGTTTTTGACACAAACATTATTACCTCCTCCTGCATGAGGTTTTATGAAAATGCCCGCTTGTGGGCTCTGGATGATTTTGAACTCTTATTTCTTTCCTTGCTTTATTGATCTATGCAATTTTCATGATTTCTCTTTGTCATGTGTTGGTGCTTTGTTTAAGATTCCTGCAACAATTAGTGCAGTCCAAAATAAGAGTAGGTGGAGTTATTTTCCTTCTGTTTAGAGAATTATCCCTATGGAAAAGGAAGGTATATCCTAAGTGTTTTTGTTGTTAATCAGGAAAACATATTTTTCTATAAGATAGATCATAATAAAGAAGTCAAATCCTGGATATATGCTTGTTGAGATCACTTCCTTTTGAATAAATATAAAGTCTCTTCAACCAAGCAAACTTGAATGGCTAAGATCACTTAAGGAAGTCACGCGCTAGTAATGTATAAGCTGCATATTAACATGGTGTTTTCAACTGATTGCATGTTGGCAAGATGCGTATTAACACACAGTCTACGCCACTAAAGTTCTTGGTCTTTGTCAAGGCCTTGATTATTGGTAAACTGAGTTTGGTGACCGGGATATGAATCTGCTAAAAGCTGTTATGCGCCTCGCTGCACTTCATTGAGGTTAGCAGGAGGTTTCATCTCTTGGATAGCTCGAATTTTCTCGGGATTGACTTTTATCCCCTTCTCTATAACCATATTATTGGTAAACTGAGTTTGGTGACCGGGATATGAATCTGCTAAAAGCTGTTATGCGCCCCGCTACACTTCATTGAGGTTAGCAGGAGGTTTCATCTCTTGGATAGCTCGAATTTTCTCAGGATTGACTTTTATCCCCTTCTCTATAACCATATATCCTAAGAACTTGCCACTTTTTACTCCAAAGACGCACTCGGCCGGATTGACTTTCATGTGATATTTTCTTGATGTATCTAATGTCTCCGCTAGATCAACAAGGTGTTGGTCCATCTGTAGGCTCTTTATCAGCATGTCATCAACGTACACCTCCATGTTGCGTCCTAGCTGTCCTTGAAACATGCGATCCACTAGGCATTGATACGTAGCGATCCACTAGGCATTGATACGTAGCCCCTGCATTGTTTAATCCAAAAGGCATAACAACATAGCAATAGGTTCCCCTTGACGTAATGAAGCTAACACGCTTTCTGATCATCGGGATTCAACATTATTTGGTGATACCCTGTGAAGAATCCATTAAACTCAATAATTTATAGCCAGAGGTGGTATCCACTAACTGGTTTATACGAGGTACAGGATAGAAGTGTTTGGGGCATGCTTTGTTAACGTCACGAAAGTCAACACACATACACCACTTGTTACCTGATTTGGGTACTAGCACCATGTTGGATAACCATTTTGGAAACTGGATCTCCTTTATATACCTTACTGATAACAACTTACTTACCTTTTCTTATATGATTTTATCTTTCTCAGGCCCAAAATGCCTCTTCTTCTGCTTTACAGGGGGGAAATCCGGATCTATATTCAGACTATGCATCGCTAATCCCTACAAGCTTAGCTGTCCAAGCAAAGACATCAACATTCTGCTATAAGAAAATGGTTAATTGTCTTGCTAGTGTAGGACTCAGTTGAAAACCAATCCTGGAAATTCTATCCGACTCTCCAGGTACCAGTTGGATGCTTAGTAACTCTTCCGTCGGCTGGACACGAGCGAGGAAGGCACCCTTTTGACTGTCCTACTGGGTAACATCCATGCTGCTTTCCTTGCTAGGAGGGTCCACTTCCATATTGCTGTTGCTACTCTTTATTGTCTCCTCATAGCACTTTTGCATTGTGTATTGACTGTCTTTGACCTCTCCTACTTTGTCTCAAATAGGAAATTTCAACTCCATATGGTATGTAGAGATAACAGCTTGGAAAGTGTTCAGAGCAAGTTGTCATAAGATCACGTTGTATGCTGATGGCATATCCATAACTAGAAAGTGAACTATCCTAGTTCTTTTGGTGGGCTCCATGCCCAAAGATAGGGTAAGTGAAATTTGCCCCAATGTGTATACAAACCTCTCCGTTGGAATTTGCCATTTCTCATACCAAAGCTCAAGTGATTCCCATAGACGGTGCCAGTGATGCATACTAGAAATTTGTCCATACCACAAGGGTCAAAGGATCTTCAACAAAATCCTAAGATTATCCAAAGACTAACTTTGCAAAATATGGGTTAGCACTCCGATGCTTAAGTTAGTAACAGATTAAAGAAGAAATAAAAGGGAAAACCAAATCGTAGGTCTAAACCCATGCATTTGTGTGGTAAATTTGCTGAGCGTAATAAAAACTATAAATTAGTATAAAAGAAAAACAAACTTGCTTTAATAAAACCGTGCAAAATAGCTAAATTTTGAATGTTATCAGAATTCCACAAAACTTGACTCAAACGTAGGTCTATACGCATGCATTTGTACGGTAAATTTGCTAAGCGTAATAATAAGTACAAGTTAGTATAAAAGGAAGACAAACTTGTTTTAATAAAACCGTGTATAACAACTAAATTTTGTACGTTCTCATAAATCCACGAAACTTGACCCAAATGTAGGTCTAGACCCATACATTTGTGTGGTGAATTTGTTAAGTGTAATAATAACTACAAGTTAACATAAAAGGGAAAAAAACTTGTTTTAATAAACCGTGCAAAACAACTAAATTTGAATGTTCTCAGAATCCCACGAAACTTCCAAACGTAGGTCTAGACCCATGCATTTGTGTAGTAAATTTGCTAAGCGTAATAATAACTATAAGTTAGTTTGAAAATAAAACAAACTTTCTTTAATAAAACCATGCAAAATAGCTAAATATTAAACGTTCTCAGAATTAAACGAAACTTGATCCAAAGGTAAGTCTAGACCCATGAATTTGTGTGGTAAATTTGCTAAGCGTAATAATAACTACAAGTTAGTATAAAAGGGAAACAAATTTGCTTCAATAAATCGTGCAAAATAATTAAATTTTGAACGTTCTCAGAATTTCACGAAACTTGACCCAAATGTAGGTCTAGACCCATGCATTTGTGTGGTAAATTTTCTAAGCTTAATAATAACTACAAATTGATATAAAAAGGAAAAACTTGTTTTAATAAAACAATACCAAACAACTAAATTTTGAACGTTCTCAAAATTCCATGAAACTTGACCCAAACGTAGGTCTATACCCATTCATTTGTGTGGTAAATTTGTTAAGCGTAATAATAAATACAAGTTAGTATGAATGAAAAACAAACTTTACTTAACAAAACCGTGCAAAACAGCTAAATTTTGAATGTTCACAGAATTTTACGAAACTTGACCCAAATGTAGGTCTATACCTATGCATTTGTCTGGTTAATATGCTAAGCGTAATAATACGTACAAGTTAGTATAAAAGGGAAACAAACTTGCTCTAAAAAAACCGTGCAAAACAGCTAAATTTTGAAGGTTATCAGAATTTCACGAAACTGGACCCAAACGTAGGTCTAGACCTATGCGTTTGTGTGGTAAATTTGCTAAGCGTAATAATAAGTATAAGTTAGTATAAAAGGAAAATAAACTTGCTTTAATAAAACCGTGCATAACAACTAAATTTTGAACGTTCTCAGAATTCCACAAAACTTGACCTAAACGTAGGTCTAGACCCATGCGTTTGTTTCGTAAATTTGCTAAGCGTAATAATAACTACAAGTTAGTATAAAAGGGAAGCAAACTTGCTTTAATAAAACCGTGCAAAATAGCTAAATTCTGAATATTTTCAGAATTCCACAAAACTTGACTCAAATGTCTGGACACATGCATTTGTATCGTAAAATTTTCTAAGTATAATAATAACTACAAGTTAGTATAAAAGAGAAACAAAATTGTTTTAATAAAATCGTATCAAATAGGTAAATTTTGAACGTTCTCAGAATTCCATGAAACTTGACCCGATCGTAGGTCTAGACCCTTGCATTTGTGTGGTAAATTTTATTAAGTGTAATAATGAATACAATTTAGTATGAAAGGGAAGCAAATTTTTCTTAATAAAACCGTGCAAAATAGCTAAATTTTGAACGTTCTCAAAATTGTATGAAACTTGGCCCCAACGTAGGTCTAGACCCATGCATTTGTGTGATAAATTTACTAAGCGTAATAATAACTACAAGTTAGTATGGAAGTGAAACAAACTTGCTGTAATAAATTCCACGAAGTTTGACCCAACCGTAGCTTTAAACTCTTGTTTTGGTGTGGTAAATTTGTTAAGCGTGAGAATAACTACAAGTTAGTATAAAAGGAAACAAACTTACTTTCATAAAGCTGTGCAAAACAACTAAATTTTGAACTTTTTCATAATTCCACGAAGCTTAACCCAAAAGTAGGTCTAGACATGCATTTGTGTGGTAAATTTGCTAAGCATAATAATAACTACAAATTAGTATAAAAGAGAAACCAACATGATTTAATAAAACTGTGGAAAACAGCTAAATTTTGAAAATTTTCAGCATTCCACAAAACCTGACCCAAACTTAGGTCTAAACCCATGCATTTGTGTAGTAAATTTGCTAATCGTAATAATAACTACAAGTTAGTATAAATAGGAAACAAACTTGCTTTAATAAAACCGTACAAAACAGCTAAATTTTGAACGTTCTCAAAATTCCACGAAACTTGACCCAAACGTACGTCTAGACCCATGCGTTTGTGTGGTAAATTTGCTAAGCGTAATAATAACTACAAGTTAGTATAAAAAGGAAAAAACTTGCTTTAATAAACACCATGCAAAATAGCTAAATTTTGAACGTTCTCAGAATTCCATGAAACTTGAGCCAAACGTAGGTCTAGACCCATGCATTTATGTGGTAAATTTGCTAAGTGTAATAATAACTACAAGTTAGTATAAAAGGGAAATAAACTTGATTTAATAAAATCGTCAAAACAACTAAATTTTGAATGTTCTCATAATTCCACGAAACTTGACCAAACGAAGGTCTAGACTCATGCATTTGTGTGGTAAATTTGCTAAGCGTAATAATAACTACAAATTAGTATAAAAGGAAAACATATTTGTTTTAATAAAACAGTACCGAACAACTACGTTTTGAACATTCTCAGAATTTCTTGAAACTAGACCCAAATGTAGGTCTAGACCCATGCATTTGTGTAGTAAATTTGCTAAGCGTAATAATAACTACAAGTTAATATAAAAGAAAACCAACTTGATTTAATAAGACGATGCAAAACAACTAATTTTGAACGTTCTCATAATTCCACGAAACTTGACCCAAATGTAGGTCTAGACCCATGCATTTGTGTAGTAAATTTGCAAAGCGTAATAATAACTATAAGTTAGTATAAAAGGGAAATAAACTTGCTCTAATAAAACCGTGCAAAACAACTAAATTTTGAACGTTCTCTGAATTCCACGAAACTTGACCCAAACGTAGGACTAGACCTATACGTTTGTGTAGTAAATTTGCTAAGCGTAATAATAACTACAAGTTAATATAAAAGAAAACAAACTTGATTTAATAAGACGATACAAAACAACTAATTTTGAACGTTCTCAGAATTCCACGAAACTTGACCCAAACGTAGGTCTAGACCCATGCATTTGTGTGGTAAATTTGTTAAGCTTAACAATGAATACAAGTTAGTATGAAAGAGAAACAAACTTTTTTTAATAAAACCGTGCAGAACAACTAAATTATGAACGTTCTCATAATTGCACGAAACTTGACCCTAACGTAGGTATAGACCCATGCATTTGTGTGATAAATTCGCTAAGCGTAATAATAACTACAAGTTAGTATGGAAGGGAAACAAACTTGCTTTCAATAAAATCGTGCAAAACAGCTAAGTTTTATCAGAATTTCTTGAAACTTGACCCAAACGCAGGTCTAGACCCATGAATTTGTGTGATAAATTTGATAAGCTTAATAATAACTACAAGTTAGTATAAAAGAAAACAAACTTTCTTTAATAAGACCGTGCAAAACAACTAAATTTTGAACGTTTGCAGAATTCCACGAAACTTGACCCAAACGTAGGTCTAGACCAATGTATTTGTGTAGTTAATTTGCTAAGCGTAATAATAACTACAAGTTAGTATAAAAGGGAAACAAACTTGATTTAATAAATCTGTGCAAAACAGCAAAATTTTGAATGTTCTCAGAAGTTCACGAAACTTGACCCAACGTAGGTCTAGACCCATGCATTTGTGTGGTAAATTTGTTAAGCGTAATAAGAACTACAAATTAGTATAAAAGGGACACAAACTTGCTTTAAAAAAATCGTGCAAAACAGTTACATTTTGAACATTCTCAGAATTCCTCGAAACTTGATCCAAACGTAGGTCTATATGCATGCATTTGTGTGGTAAATTTGCTAAATGTAATAATAACTACAAGTTAGTATAAAAGGGAAACAAACTTGATTTAATAAAATCGTGCAAAACATAATAACTACAAGTTAGTATAAAAGGAAAACAAACTTGTTTTAATAAAACCGTGCAAAACAACTAAATTTTATACATTCTAAGAATTCTACGAAACTTGACCTAAACGTAGGTCTAGACCCATGCATTTGTGTGGTAAATTTGCTAAATGTAATAATAACTACAAGTTAGTATAAAAGGAAAACAAACTTGTTTTAATAAAACCGTGCAAAACAACTAAATTTTATACATTCTAAGAATTCTACGAAACTTGACCTAAACGTAGGTCTATTCTCAGAATTCCGCGAAACTTGACCAAACGTAGGTCTAGACCTATGCATTTGTGTGGTAAATTTGCTAAGCATAATAATAACTACAAATTAGTATAAAATTGAAACATATTTATTTTAATAAAATAGTATCAAACAACTATATTTTGAACGTTCTGAGAATTTCTTGATAAGTTAGTAAGGGAAAAAACTTGATTTAATAAAATCGTGCAAAACAGCTAAATGTTGAACGTTCTCAAAATTCCACGAAATTTGACCAAACGTAAGTCTAGACCCATGCCTTTGTGTGTTAAATTTGCTAAGCGTAATAATAACTACAAATTAGTATAAAAGGGAAACATATTTGTTTTAATAAAACAGTACCATACAGCTAAATTTTGAACGTTCTCAGAATTTCTTGAAACTTGACCCAAACGTAGGTCTAGACCCATGCATTTGTGTAGTAAATTTTCTAAACGTAATAATAACTATAAGTTGGTATAAAAGGGAAACAAACTTGCTTTTATAAAACCGTGCGAAACAGCTAAATTTTGAATGTTCTCAGAATTCCACGAAATTTGACCCGAACGTAGGTCTAGACCCATGCATTTGTATAGTAAATTTGCTAAGCGTAATAAAAATTACAAATTAGTATAAAAGGGAAACAAACTTGCTTTAGAAAAATTGCTAAGCGTAATAAAAATTACAAATTAGTATAAAAGGGAAACAAACTTGCTTTAGAAAAATCATGCAAAATAGCTAAATTTCAGAACGTTTTCAGAATTCCTCAAAACTTGACCCAAACGTAGGTCTATACGCATGCATTTGTGTGGTAAATTTGCTAAACGGCATGCATTTGTGTGGTAAATTTGCTAAACGTAATAATAAATACAAGTTTGTATAAAAGGGAAACAAACTTATTTTAATAAAACCGTGCAAAACAACTAAATTTTGAATGTTCTCAGAATTTCATGAAACTTGACCCAAACGTAGGTCTAGACCCATGCATTTGTATGGTAAATTTACTAAGTGTAATAATAACTACAAGTTAGTATAAAAGGAAAATAAACTTGGTTTAATAAAATCGTGCAAAACATCTAAATTTACTCTATCGCATGAAACCCGTTTTCAATTTCTAGCACTTCTTTCAAATGTCTTCTCTTTTCCTTTCTTTCCCTGAAGTCCTCTTTTAGTCTAAAATGAGAAGATACTTGTAGCTAGTCCTTAAATTGATAGGTAGGAACGTGTCTGCATTCCGTACAATAGAAGAAATTTGGTATAAAATATTTGTATATTGAATCAAATTATTTGATTTTATAATTTATCAATTTTTTTGTCAAACTCAATTTAATGTATGTTAAGCAAATTTTGATGCATTTCTCGGTTGTAATGCATTTCTACATTCTTACCACATAACATATAACTAATTCTAATTTCTTTCAAAAAATTTATGTAATTAATTATAGCTATATATCTTAGAGAATATTTTTAAAATTTTATAGAATATTTTAAAATTCAGCTTAAATACAAAAATAACACCTTATGTCTTAATAAAAGAATAAATTCATTTCCGCCGTATTGGTGTATACACTACTTTAGTACTTTGGCTCCTCCAAAGTAAAAATTTTAACAAATGTAATACAAAATTTATTCAACATCTAACTAATTAAACTATATGGATCAAAAAGTGAGAATTTTATAATCAAATATAGAACCAAAATTATAAAGTCATTAATGTCACATGCTCATTTTTTGTTACAATGTCTAACGGAAAGGTGATATGGGTCCAAAAGTGTTTAGAAGTTACGGAAACAACAGTGAGAATTCAATAACTAATAAAATAAAAAATAAAAAGACCCTAAATTATGGGACAAATAATATTATTTTCCCATTATTCATATTAGAAATAAATGTGAAAGAATACTTCAAAATATAAAATTTTAAATAAAAAATTATTTTAAAAAAAATTCCTTATGCAATCAAATATATCAATTTTGACCACAAAATTTTATTCCACGTGAGAAACTAATTAAATAATGTAGTCATTTACTTTATATTATAAGAATAAACAAGCACGTTGATGCTAGTAAACATCATATCAATAATATAAATATTATTTATAATACATAAATTTGTACTATATAGAGAAAATAGGGTAGACAAGAAAGGGACAGTTTTGATACCGTTGCATCAATTTTTTATTATTTTAAAAATGTCCTTCAATTTTTCAACTAATAAAATAACTAATTTATTAAACTTTTCAAATTTATATTAACTCAATTGTCCAATTAATATATTATATATATATATATATTTATAATATACTTTCAAATGTAAAAGTTTATGTATTATGCGCAAGCAAAAACGACATGCCATGATGGCTAATATATATTCAAAAACACTTATATAATGTATATGAATTTGTGGTTCATGCTGACATTGATTTATTTGAAAATATATGAGTGGTGAATAATTTGATATTATTGACGATATTGTGTACGTGGAATGAGAAAATACGTTGAAATATTATGTTTGTTGTTTGATGTGTTGTGGATGTCTGAAAATGAGAATATGTTGATATATTGTTTTACGTTACTAGTTGCTTACAAGAATGGTGATATATGAAAATGAGGGAGCGGTGGAAATTAAATATAATTATGGTATGAATACCCCTTGATGTGTTGAAAAGTCTATAAGGCGAAATGATATGAAAAGAGCGATGCATACCCCTTGATGTGTTGAAAAGTCTATAAGGCGAAATGATATGAAAAGAGCGATGCTGCGATATGAAAAAAGATGTGATATGAAAAGAACGATGTTGCGATGTAAAAGAGGTGTGATGTGAAATAAAAGAGCTACGATGCGAAATGAGATTGATGAGCCGGCTGTCAAGGGGATTCACTTAAACTTATATAACAGTAAGATTGAGTTGACGAGAAACACACAATATCACCTTCTGGCAAGCAAACTAGGAAAAAGGGAGTTTAATTGATTGTTTTATTATGAGATAGCTGTGTGGTGTACTACAACTAATTATGTTGGAATTTAATCGACTGTATTCCATGCATGTTGCCTACTTATCTTATCTGGGTTGTGTTTAATATACATATATAGATAGGGCTGGTTATTTACTTACTAAGTGGCAGGCTTATCTTTCTGCTGACATTTTCTTTTAGGAGTAGACTTTGAGGTGTCTGACTATTGAAAAATAGTTCTACGCGCTATACTCAGGCAGGTCGGGCCAGTATGTTGTTTTCTCCTCTTTGTCAGTTAAAATACAAAACACATTTTGTTGTATAAAGAGAACGTAAGCATGTAGATTACTTATGATGGACTACTTGTGGTGTTTGATGTGCATATATGATGTAGATTGATTACGCTTGTTATGACGTTGGGGTTACGTATACATATGGATTAAATTATTATGTGCATTTATATTTATAAACACAAGGATTACTATAAGTATGACGTTTAGCGTAGATATAGCCCTTGTAGCGAAGGGGGTGCTACACTGGACCCCTGCATTTGTATGGTAATTTTACTAACCGTAATAATAACTACAAGTTAGTATAAAAGAGAAACAAACTTGCTTTAATAAAACCGTGCAAAACAGCTAAATTTTGAACGTTCTCAGAATTCTACGAAACTTGACCCAAACGTAGGTCTAGACCCATGCATTTATGTGGTAAATTTGCTAACCGTAATAATAATTACGAGTTAGTATGAAAGGGTGGAGATGTTTCTGATATTGCTGCTCTTAAATGGTTAAGTTTTGCCAAACAAGCTTCAATACGCAGTGCACTATTAATTGTCCTCCAATGGTATCTCACATCCAATTATGATAGATTTAGCAATCTTGTTATGTTCTAGGTTTGTTTTCTTTTCTTCTTACAATGAACCTCTTCTTGTATCACTCAAAAAATGGTCTCTTTTTTAGTTGAGTTACTTAAGAAGGTTCCACATGTATTAAATTATGGATAAAAAAGCACCAGCTACTGGCCAAATATCTTAAAAGCCGCACGAAGTCCCTTAGAGTTTTAGATCATTTCGGTAACAAGCCTTATGTCACTCATATTTGCTTTTATTGTTTGATGCTTTTCTCTCCCATATTATTTGTATGTTGTATGTGCTTTGAGGTAGATACACATCATATTTACATGCTAATGTACAATTTGGGCCATTTTATTGTAGTGCAGTCAGCTTTTCTTTTAATGATCATCATCAATCTCTCTCGTTCTCTTTTAACCCTACATGTCAATTTATTTTGCAATCTACATAGAAGACGTTTCTAAGGAACAAGAAGAATGTGAGGTTTATAAGGTGACTCTTATGCAATACGATAATTTTCTGTGTACAAGTACTGTTAATGATTGAAAGGCCCTCATGGTATGTTCTCTTGTTTTCATCTTCCTATGAATTTGAATTGTTTGGCTCTACGTGTTCTCTTTATGCATTTATGCTATCTCTTCAAATAGAACAAGTGCCAGAGCCCATATATGTAGCATGTAATTTTATTTTGTGCGACTCAAGTGAATAAACTTGGCCATGGAATATACTAATTACAGTGCAACAAATAATAGGATCATTCTGATGTAATATATATGTTTGTTCTTTGAACTGTACGTTGTTGTTGACAAGTCAATGACTTTGGATAAGCTAAGGTAATCTTTATCAATTGTCATCAATGGTAATCTTTATAAGCTAAGGAACAAGAATGAGAAGAACGTGAGGTTCATCAAAGTTAAGTGTTAGCAATAAGAAAATTTTCTACATGAAGTTTCTCATAATAATTTAAAGACCTCATCGTATGTTCTCTACTTTCACAGTACCATGAGTTTTACTGATAAGAGTATGCTCCATGACTTGTTGCTTCACTTGTTCTCTTTATGTGCATGTTTCAATGCTTTAAAATATTACAATATCGAAAATATTTGTTGCTCTTATATACCAAAAGCATAATCTATTGCATATCCTTTAATTTATAAAAGTGGGTGTACATGATACAGAAAAAGATATGAGACATGATAGAGATTGATTTGGCTGATTGGATGTAAGAAATATTAGAGATTAGATTTGGGTTTACCCGAGGCCATCATAAACTTAATTTCAAATAGAACTAGAAATCCATATCTATATCTATCTACATTGACTTCTATGTAAAATTTATGAAGAGGACAAATAATTTATTACCGTTTTTAATTTGACTAAACTAACCTTTTAATAATTATATTAAGTAGTCCTTTTGAGTTGAATTACTTAAGAAGGTTCCATATGTAGTAAATTATGGATAAAAACACACCAGGTACTGGCCAAATATTTTTAAAACCGCACGAAGCCCCTAAGAGTTTTATATCATTTCTATAAAAAGTCTTATGTCACTCGTATTTGGTTATATTATTTAGATGTTTTTCTCTCCCACATAATTTGTTTGTTGTATGTACTTCTGAGGTACACATCATATTTATATGGCGATGGACAATTTGGGCCGTTTTATTGTAGTGTAGTTAGCTTTTCTTGTGATGATTATCATCGATCTCCCTCGTTCTCTTTTAACCATACATGTCAATTTATTTTGCAATCTACACAGAGGATGTTTGTAAGGTACAAGACGAATGTGAGGTTTATAAGGTAAGTGTTGTGCAACACCATAATTGTCTGCATGCAGGTAGCCAGGTACTCTTAATGATTCAAAGGCCTCATGCTATGTTCTCTTGTTTTCATCTTATTATGAATTTGAATTATAAAAGCATTCTCTATGTTTGGCTCTACGTGTTCTCTTTATGGATTTATGCTATCTCTTCAAATAGAACAAGTGCGAGAGCCCATATATGTAGCATGCAATTTTATTTTGTGCGACTCAAGTGAATAAACTTGGCCATGGAATAAACTAATTATAGTGCAACAAATAATAGGATCATTCTGCTGTAATATGTTTGTTTGCTCTTTGAACTCTACGTTTTAATCAACAAATCAATGACTTTGGATAAGCCAAGGTAAATTATTAATGGTCATTGATTTCCCACACTTCTTAAGGAACAAGAACGAGAAGAATGTGAGGTTTATAGGTTAAGTGTTAGCAGTGAGAAAATTTTCTACATTAAGTTTCTCGTAATGATTTAAAGACCTCATATGTTCTCTAGTTTCATATTACCATGAATTTGAATGATAAAAGTATGCTCCATGACTTGTTGCTTCACTTGTTCTCTTTATGTGCATGTTCAATGCTTTAAAATATTAGAACCTTTGAAAATATTTGTTGCTTTTATATACATTGAAAGCATAATCTATTGCATATCCTTTAATTTATAAAAGTGTGTATACATGATACAGAAAAAGATGTGAGAAATGATAGAGATTGATTTTGCTGATTGGATGTAAGAAATATTGGAGATTAGATTTGGGTTTACCGGAGGCCATCATAAACTTAATTTGAAATAGGACTAGATCTATATCTATCTATATTTACTTCTGTGTAAAAATTATGAATTGGACAAATAATTTCTTACCGGTTTTCATTTAACTAAACTAACCTTTTAATAATTATATTACGTAATCCTTGTGAGTTGAGTTACATAAGAAGGTTCCACATGTAGTAAATTATAAATAAAAACACACCACATACTGGCCAAATATCTTCAAAGCCGCATGAAGCCCCTAAGACTTTTAGATCATTTTTGTAAAAAATCTTATGTCACTCGTATTTGGTTTTATTGTTTAGATATTTTTCTCTCCCACATAATTTGTTTATTGTATGTGCTTCTGAGGTACACATCATATTTATATGCCTAAGAACAATTTGGGCCATTTTATTTTAGTGCAATCAGCTTTTCCTTGATGATGATCATCGATCTCCCTCAATTATTTGGCAATCCACACGGGACGTTTCTAAGGAGCAAGAAGAAAGTGAGGTTTATAAGGTAACTGTTGTGGTAATTTTCTGCACGCGGGTACTCTTAATGATTCAAAGGCCTCATGGTATGTTATTGTAAACTATGTTCTCTTTAAGCATTTATGCTATCTCTCCGAAGAGATCAAGTGCCAGAGCCCATATATATAGCATGTAATTTTATATTGCGTGATTTAAGTGTATAAACTTGGCCATGCACTAATTACAATACAACAAATTATAGGATCCTTATGATGTAATATATGTGTTTGCGCTTTGAACTCTACATTGTTTTCAGCAAAACAATGAATTTTGATAAGCTACGCTAATCTTTATCGATTGGAATGACCATAAACTTTATCTGAAATAGATCTACTTAAATATCTACATCTATATAAAAAGTATGAATAGCACTAACAATTTCTTGAAGTTTTTAGTGTGACTAAACTAACCTTATAATAAGTTTAATAATTTTATTACATCGAATTGCGTTACTTGAGAAGAAAATCAGTAGCTACTGACCAAATATCTTGAGAGCCACATGAAGCCTCTTAAATTCTTAGATCATTTCG